>NC_058088.1:49519433-49819433 GCF_014858855.1 Bufo gargarizans
AGGTATGTTAGAACTCAAGGAAGACACCATAGAGAGCTTGCTGGCCGCCGCTTGCCTTCTTCAGCTTTCCCAAGTTATAGAAGTTTGCTGTAACTTTCTTATGAAGCAGCTTCATCCCTCTAATTGCCTGGGCATTCGGTCATTGGGGATGCACAAGGCTGCGTGGAGCTCTGCGGGTGGCTCACAGTTACACTATGGTAAGATTCAGCTGTGTGCCAGTATTGTGGATGAAGTTTTTTTTTTACCTGCTTGATTCTGCTTTCTGTACAGGTGGGACCGCCATGGTCCGATATGATCTCATTTAGGTCATTGGTTGTGGTGCTCAGTGAATTAATATGTGCTACCAACAGTCACAGTCAAGCAGAGTTTGTCAATTACAATAAAAATGTTTATAATATGATGAGGGAAGATTTGCACTTACTGTCAGTAAATGGAAACAGTCACCTAGTGCGCTCATGCAGCTGAAGGTTAGAGCAGTGGCTACATGTCTGCCTGTCCTAATGGCTTGTAACAATGTGACAGTAAACATGTCCCTTGGGTCCGGGACAGGAAACATTTCTGCTGCTGTATTCAGTTCACAGTTTATTGCCCCAATCTGCAGTCAATAAAAAGATTAGCGCAGGACATCCTATATTATGTTTGGAATGTAAATAAATCTTCACATTCACTGACAGCAAGCACTAGAAAGATTCGGTATGTTTCATTTACAGTGACTTACAGAAGACAGGATGATGTCAAGTAAACATTTTTTCCCTGGGTTCTTAAAAGGTCATGAATGTGACCTAGGAAATGACAAGGAGCCTTTAAACAAGGACATTCGGGCAGTAAGGACCTCGCCACATGGCGCCGATACCCTGGGACCCTGTACACGGAGGAGCCCTGACACCAAGGACGGACATACAGACACCATCGCAAACATCTACAGCACATCCTGCCTCCTCCGTGACCTCCATTATAAAGGCAGGAAGTGAAATCCTTTTGGAAAGCATGAAAATAGTTACTTGTATCAAACATCAGACCCCAGGAGATAGCAGACAGGAAGCCGCAGCACATCGCACCGCCGCAGACTCGCTCCAGACATCTGCCTGTTTGTCTTTCTAAATTAGCAGCTTTTCAAAAACACAAGAAAAAAGAGACGTCCAACACTGCTGGACACACAGACAAGGAACACAATATGCAGTCCTATGTAACCCACAGATCACACAGTGATAACTCTCTGAGTACAGATATTGTAGTACATGTCACCTGCAGTCCTATGTAACACCACAGATAACACAGCGATAGCTCTCTGAGTACAGATAATGTAGATGTCACCTGCAGTCCTATGTAACACCACAGATAACACAGCGATAGCTCTCCGAGTACAGATAATGTAGTACATGTCACCTGCAGTCCTATGTAACACCACAGATAACACAGTGATAACTCTCTGAGTACAGATATTGTAGTACATGTCACCTGCAGTCCTATGTAACATCACAGATAACACAGTGATAACTCTCTGAGTACAGATAATGTAGTAGATGTCACCTGCAGTCCTATGTAACACCACAGATAACACAGTGATAACTCTCTGAGTACAGATAATGTAGTAGATGTCACCTGCAGTCCTATGTAACACCACAGATAACATAGTGATAACTCTCTGAGTACAGATAATGTAGTAAATATCACCTGCAGTCCTATGTAACACCACAGATAACACAGTGATAACTCTGAGTGCATATATGTAGATGTCACCTGCAGTCCTATGTAACACCACAGATAACACAGCGATAGCTCTCTGAGTACAGATAATGTAGTAAATATCACCTGCAGTCCTATGTAACACCACAGATAACACAGTGATAACTCTCTGAGTACAAATAGTGTAGTAGATGTCACCTGCAGTCCTATGTAACACCACAGGTAACACAGTGATAACTCTCTGAGTACAGATAATGTAGTAGATGTCACCTGCAGTCCTATGTAACACCACAGATAACACAATGATAACTCTGAGTGCATATAATGTAGATGTCACCTGCAGTCCTATGTAACACCACAGATACACAGTTATAACTCTCTGAGTACAGATAATGTAGTAGATATCACCTGCAGTCCTATTTAAACACCACAGATAACACAATGATAACTCTGAGTACAGATAATGTAGTAGATGTCACCTGCAGTCCTATGTAACACCACAGATAACACAGTGATATCTCTCTGAGTACAGATAATGTAGTAGATGTCACCTGCAGTCCTATGTAACACCACAGATAACACAGTGATAACTCTCTGAGTACAGATAGTGTAGTAGATGTCACCTGCAGTCCTATGTAACACCACAGATAACACAGTGATAACTCTCTGAGTACAGATAATGTAGTAGATGTCACCTGCAGTCCTATGTAACACCACAGATAACACAATGATAACTCTGAGTGCATATAATGTAGATGTCACCTGCAGTCCTATGTAGCAGTATATATGAGTGCAGATAATACAGTAGGTGTTACCAGCGGCCTTATATAATACATATAGATATTGCTGTAGGTGTTTCCTGCAGTCCTATGTATCGTTTTGTAATGAGCGCAGAAAATATAGTAAGTGTTGCCTGCAGTCCTGTGTAACAGTAAATACTGTGTACAGATACGGCTGTGGTACCTGCAGTCCCATGTAATGCTGTATGCATATTCATTCTGTGACATTACAATGCAGAAAATATTCATATTTTGCAAGGTTCTTTGCTTGGCCCTCATGGAGCTGATCACAGGGAGATCCACGGCTGCCCCTTACATTGAAGGTGATACAGTGCTCCCCTCCCCCTCCATTCTTCTAAGACGGGGCCTTACGCCTCGGAGGGGCTGGGGTCGTATTATGACTGTGAAGCCGATAAAGGGCATAAATAAAGAGAAACCTTCCTCCGTCCCCAGACAGAACTGAACCTTCCTGGATTTTCCAGTTCAGAAACTGAGAAAACTTTGTTCCATTCCCTGAAATGTCACAAGGAGAAACAGTAAAACATTAAATACCAAGATGACATTTGAGAAATTACACGAGACGCGGAGCGCCAATTCCATGTTTTCCCGGATTACCGTTCACCAAGAAGATTCTGCTAAAACTCGTCTCTTAATATTTATGTCAAATATTATAAAACAGCGAAAAGACGCCGTAAGATCTTCCGTTCCTCATTTCTTCTGCGGCACCATCATTATCCGCAGGCGGACAAGCAGAGATTTTTCCTGGAGCTCTTTCAAAAGTGGCAAGAAAAAAAAGGAAGGGTTGAGTAGGAAAATGGCCCAAATTTAGCACAAATCTACACCTGCTGGAAGCAAGCAGACATTTTGCTGTGGTTTTGTACACACTACTGCCTCCCATCTACTCAGTGTTACATTCATGTAGCCTTCCTTGTACTCCCATCGGAACATGACATAAGACAGAGAAAAAGCAATGCTTCTGAATACAGGAAACATGACATATTTACAGTGCACAACAATAGCATAATTATCATATTATTACTATTACATTACCTATTGTATTAATACAGTTACATCCCACAGACTGCATTCAGTGATTTCATTTACATTTAGGTCTAAGGAATAAGAACAAAGCCAGGAATTAATCATTAAAATTGAAATTGAAACAAAGACTTTATAAAGCGAGAAGAATGTTGCAAAAAAAAAGTAACAATGTAACAGCAGAGAGTGATTATAGAGAGAGCGGCTGTGAATCTTATCCCTGGGGTCAAGGATGCCCTGCGGGCGGCCGGCAGAGAGGGATGACGATCAGATAGACGTCACCTATAATATGTGATGTGTCGTGTAAAGCGCCATCAACAAACCAACACTGGAAAAACGACAAAGGAGCTGACAATGGGATAGTCCGGAGCGGTTAATTACGGAGGATGCAAAAATGAACTACATAATGATATACAGCATTACATTATTCATCTCTGAAATCCTGTATTGTGCTACAATGAAAATGGCAAAGAAAGAGGGGGGGGGGGCAATACTGAGTGTTAGGCTTCATTCACACATACGTGGATTTTTACAGGCCACGGTCCATGAAATCCTGTCCTGCCGTCCTGCTGAGTGAATGAGCACACGGCGTCATTAGTTGCTATGATGATGTGCTCTTCATGCTGCCGCAGCTGTGCACTGGAGTACTTGTATGATATATATGAGTGTATTAATGTACAATGGCGGCGACACGAAGCGCACGGCGTCATAGCAACCAAGGACGCCATGTACTCGTGCACTCAGCAGGACGGGTTTTCATGGACAGTGGTCTGTGAAAATACACTATGTGTGAAAGAGGCCTTATACTTAGCTTCACCAATAATACAAAATATAATTATTATAATACTGCTCCTATGTACAAGAATATAACTACTATAATACTGCCTCCTATGTACAAGACTATAACTACTATAATACTGCTCCTATGTACAAGACTATAACTACTATAATACTGCTCCTATGTACAAGAATATAACTACTATAATACTGCCTCCTATGTACAAGACTATAACTACTATAATACTGCTCCTATGTACAAGAATATAACTACTATAATACTGCCTGCTATGTACAAGAATATAACTACTATAATACTGCTCCTATGTACTAGAATATAACTACTATAATACTGCTCCTATGTACAAGAATATAACTAGTATAATACTGCTCCTATGTACAAGAATATAACTACTATAATACTGCCTCCTATGTACAAGAATATAACTACTATAATACTGCTCCTATGTACAAGAATATAACTAGTATAATACTGCTCCTATGTACAAGAATATAACTACTATAATACTGCCTCCTATGTACAAGAATATAACTACTATAATACTGCTCCTATGTACAAGAATATAACTACTATAGAGGCGGGGCTTGACCAGCGTCCTGACCGGCTGCATGTGAAGAGAGCTCTCCTCTTCATAACCTTACAAAGTGGTTTATTTCGCATCCTGACTACAGAATTATGGGGAAGATCGGCAGATATATACCCGGAGACCGTCCTGAACACCTCAAGCAAGACCGGGGACCCTCCGAAATGGAGAAATTCTTTAATAAGCGATCTGCAGCTCCGGTAGCTGAGCGGCCTAAGATGGCGCCGCCGGATCCTGAAGACGGCATGGAGGAAGCTGAGAGAGCGGATAGCCCGTGCACTGAGGGCTCTCAGGGATCGCAAGCTGAAGCAGCTGAACCCATCTCTAAGCAGTTCCTGCAGCAAGCGCTCATGTCAGTAATCCAGCCGGTGATGCAGGAGCTCACTGAGATTAAAGAGGACATTAAACATATCGGCCATAGAGTCGAGAGGCTTGAAGCTACACAGGGGGCCATCTTGGAACATGCCCGCGTGTTGGGAGACAACAGTTATGCCTACCTGTCTTCCCTGGACCATGCTTATGCACTGATCGAAGATCAGGAGAACAGGAGCAGGCGCAAAAACGTACGCTTCAGAGGCTTACTAGAAGCGGTAACACACGAGGACCTCCCTGCAGCAGCGTCGGCCATTTTCACGTCCCTGTTGGGCCCTGAAGGTGCGTCTGCAGTCACAATTGAGCGCATTCACCGCTCGCTGCGGCCTAAACCCAGGGAGGGGGAACCCCCTCGTGATGTAGTCTGCGGACTCTTGCGGTACGTAGATACCGCTGCGATTTTTAAAGCGGCTAGAGAAAAAGGAGAAGTAAAATACGAGGGCAACAAGATCCTCCTGTTCCAGGACCTCGCGCCTTCAACCCTGAATAAAAGAAGAATCCTGCGGCCTGTCACCGAGATCCTACGCCACAGCAAGATCCCCTTCAAGTGGCTCTTTCCCTTCGGGCTCACCTTCTCCAGAGACGGCAGGAGGTGCACGATCCGGACCCCCAGTGATCTGCCGGCGGCCTGGGAGCTGCTTAACACCACGCCACAGGACATACCATCATGGCTGCCCTCGGCGGACACTGGCGTCCCGCTTCCAGAACTCCCTGAAAGCTCCAGGTGGTCGAAGGTGCCAGCAAGAAAAGGCCCAAAAGCTAAACAAAGAATTACCTGAACATTCGCAGCAGGTTGTATGTGGGTCTTTGTTAATGCGGGCCCCCCAGCTTCTGCCCAATATGTGTCAGGAGCGCACTTAAAATAAGGGCGGTTGAGGCTTTGCTGGCCTATGTTGGAAAGTTATATGCGTTTACTGTTAATATGGGTGGTCCCCATAGAAGTTCGGTTTGCAGTGCTTTCTTTTAAGCTGGCACTCAGAGGGTGCATATGTCATATAAGATAATACTGTGTGATACCTGGTTTAAACAACTAGATTCACCTTAGTAGTCAGAATAGTGGCTTGTCCACACAAATGTGATATCTGTTTGGCACACTTTGTGGGGCGGAAAAGCCGATTTGTGACCTGGAGCAGTACTGCCTGACACTGAGCATGTCAGCCTGCTACCACTTTGTCACCGGCGGTTCCCTAGCTCCTACATGGAGTTCCATCATCTCCTTTGTTTACCTTGGGCTTGAAGAAGTCCTCATGTTGTCATTGCTCACAACCCTCTTGCTCAAGGGTACAAAGGATCTTGCTTATGGCAAGGCGTTATTTTGTTTGTTTCCCCCTGTTTTCCTATCCATGTACGCATATTACAGTGTACGCAGCTGTGTGCATATCTCATTACAAGTATGGCTGCAGTTAACTGCACCTCATTCAATGTGAGGGGGTTTAACACCCCCCAAAAGCGCTCGCAGGTAATCAGATTGCTAAAGAAAAGGCACACAGATATCTGTTTCTTTCAAGAATTGCATCTGAAGCTAGGACATGTTCCCAAACTCTCTCAGGCTTACTTCAGTCAGTGGTTCATCAGCTCTCATGTTAAAGCTTCCAGGGGCGCGGGGATTGCCATCTCCAAAAAAGTTCCCTTCTCCCTTATTTCCTCTATGTCTGATCCGGAGGGACGCTATATATTCATAAAGGGTAGGATAGGGACTACTCTGGTAACACTAGCAAGTCTGTATAGCCCTAATCGGGGCCAAGGGTTATGGCTGAGGCCTACACTGTCTAAATTGACGGCTTTTGCAGAGGGTATCTGTCTGGTGGGGGGAGACCTCAATGTGGCTTTGAACCCACTAATGGATGCTTCTGATCGCTCCTCTCAGTTGACTCAAGCAGCCATTGGCAGGATTAACAAGCACTTAGCAGGGGCTCACTTATTGGACACCTGGCGTCTGACCCACCCTACAGATTTGGATTACACATTCTTTTCAGCCCCACACAAGGCTTATTCCAGGCTAGATTATATCTTTATTTCTGATATCCACGCTGGATTGGTAAGTAGCTCCACCATTGAGCCCATGACGGTGTCTGATCACGCCCCTGTGACGACATCCGTGGTGTTCTCTGACCTTCCTCAGCCTGCCAGGCAATGGAGACTGAATGAAACCTTGCTGGATGATGTGGAAGTGGTGAGAGACATAGAAGCAAAGATACAACAATTCTTTAAGGAGAACACCACGGATGACGTCTCTGTCGCCACGGTATGGGAGACGCATAAGGCGGTCATAAGAGGGGAGCTGATTGCTTTAGGCAGCAGAAAAAAGAAAGAAAGACAAAAAAATTTTCACACACTGTTAGAGCAGATAACAACCTTAGAATCTCTGCATAAGAAAACTAAAACTATTGAGGCCCAGCAAGAGCTGGCATTAGCTAGGAAAAAATTAAAAGACCACCTCAACTATCATCAGGCAAAGTCTTACCAGTATGCCCAGTTCCGTTTTTATGCCCATGGGGACAAGGGGACGAAGCTTATGGCGGCGCTCCTTAAGCAGAGAAAAGATGCTTCCTACATAGCGGGTATTAAAAATAAAAATGGCAAGCTGCTGCACAAAACCTCAGAAATTGCTGCAGAATTCCATAACTTCTATAGTATGCTTTATGGCCTCAAGTGCCCGGAAGGGGACACGGAAGCCACTATTGCAGAGGCGTCTGATGCATTTTTGAAGGGTCTTAATTTGCCCAAATTAGAGAGTAAAGATAAGGAGCAACTCACTGCCCCAGTCTCATTGGAGGAGGTAGGGAAAATCCTGAGCTCCATGCCAATGGGGAAATGCCCGGGACCCGATGGGTATTCTGTGGGGTACTATAAAAATTTTTCAGCAGTTCTGTCCCCGCGCTTAGTCACTTGGTACAATTCCCTTTTGGAGGGCTCCACCCTCCATAAGCAATCGCTAGAGGCGACAGTCACAATCCTACCAAAGGCGGGTAAAGACCCGAACCAGTGCGGCAGCTACAGGCCGATTTCACTTCTTAATGTTGACGTGAAAATTTGGGCGAAGTTGCTGGCTTTACGCCTCGCTCCCCTTCTGACTAAGTTGATTCATCCGGACCAGGCCGGGTTTGTGCCTGGAAGAGAGGGAAACCAGAACTCGTGTAGGGTTCTGTCAGCAATGCAGTTAGCAAAAAAGGAAAAGGCCTCACTAGTCCTTCTGGGTGTGGATGCGGAAAAGGCCTTTGACAGGGTGAGCTGGGACTATATGAGGAAAACCTTACATAAATTTGGTTTCCCGGAGCAATTCCAAAACGCGGTCATGTCTTTATACCATGAGCCTAGTGCCCGCATAAGGGTGAATGGTACGCTCTCTCAACCATTTCCGATTACGAATGGGACCCGTCAAGGTTGTCCTCTGTCACCTACATTATATGTTATGGTAATGGAGACACTGCTTCAAGCTATAAGAGAACACCCTGGTATAAAAGGCCTAAGGGTCGGAGGTAGTTCTGCTGAATATATAAATGCCGCTTATGCGGACGACCTTTTGGTTATGCTCACGAACCCTGTCGAGGCCTTTCCGCATCTTCTATCCCTTTTTGAACTGTATGGGAGGATCTCTAATTTCAAAGTTAACTATACAAAGTCAGAGGCGCTGAACGTTTCGGCACCAAGCAAAGTGGTTTCCTCTCTGAAGGGCACAACCCCGTTTATTTGGCAGGGTTCTCATCTTTCCTACTTAGGTATTAAATTACCAGCAGATCTAGACCAAACCTTTAGCTTAAACTACCAGCCCCTCTTGAGCGAGATACAAAAACAGCTCCACTCACTTAAAATCCCGTATGTGTCTTGGATGGGTAGGAAGAATCTTTTAAAGGCCTTCATTATGCCCAAGCTCCTCTATGCAATGCAGATGTTACCCATTTTTCTACCTATGTCTTTTTTCTGCCAGGTCAGGAGATTATTTAGAACTTTTTTATGGGGGGGAAAGTCAGCAAGATTGGCACATAGCAGACTGATACAACGTAAGGGTACGGGGGGTTTTGGGTTACCGGACGCACATTTATATTATCAGGCGATACACCTGAAAAGATGGATTCAATTACATGCTACTAAACTCTATACTTGGGGTCGTGAACTGGAGATGGCCCAACTCTCCCCTGTCCAGAGAGCGGGTCTATGGGGTCTCACTTCCTCCAATCTCAGGTCACAAATTTTGCTTAGAGGCACTGCCTCTGTAATTCAACAGGTATCTGGCAAACTTAACCTCTTAAACAACCCTTCTCCCTCTATGCCAGCTGACCTCCTTCCTTTTGCTGTAAGGCCAAATTCTAAACAAATAGCTGCGACATGGCAAAGACTGCGTAGGTTCACAACTGGGGAGTTTTTAGGGGCGTCCTCAGGTGACATACAAGCTCATCATCCATTGCACACCCTTATTAACTCGGGCAATTTCTTGGAACTAATAGAGCTCAATTCAGTCTCCAAGCCACTTATTGCAAGCAGCAGACACAAGCCTACTCAGTCATGGTTTGAGAAAATATTGACATGTGAGTCCTTTCCGCGCAAGCTGATCTCCCTATGCTATTTGGCCTTGGTTAATCCCCGGTCCCCTGGAATGCCGCAATATCTGAGACACTGGGCTGCTGAACTTGGATTAGAGCTGAGTGAAACTGACATTATGAGAATACACGCACACTCTCACGGCTTTTCAAGGTGCACCAGAGTGCAAGAGCACACATATAAAGTTCTTACCCAGTGGTATTTAACTCCAAAGCAAATGTTCATTAGGGGCATGAGACAGGACGACAAGTGTTGGCGATGTCTGGAGGAGGTGGGGACTCTGTCTCACATCTTCTGGTTCTGTCCTAAAATACGGCCATATTGGGAGGGGGTTTTATCCTCTATTCAGAAGATAACAAAAGTCAATATTGTGGTGCCTCCTACCCTTGTGCTCCTGTGGCTCCCAACTCCCTCTTTCTCTCCCTTAAAGAGATGCTTGACCACCCAATTACTCCAGGCCGCGAGAGTACTTATCCCACAGCACTGGTTGAGTACGGAACCCCCCTCAGTGGAGGCATGGCTGAAAAAAGTAGACCATATATGTCGTATGGAGGAGCTTGCGAGTTGGGAGGACAGGAACCACAATAAGTATGTCAAGCTGTGGTCACCATGGTTTCTATTTAGGGACGATTCGTCTGTGCCTCCTAGATGCACTTAACCAAGAAGAACGTTAGGCGGAGTAATACTTGCGCGTTGTTGCCAGATAGCCTGGAGTGTGTCTGTGCTGAAGATATTTAGTACCTGCTTATATGCCTACATCTGCGTCATGTACTTCCTTTGATTGAAGAGCTACGTATGTACAAGTGTCATGGATGGATTGTTGTTTCTTAGTTTTTCCCCCTTAATTTCTCCTCCCTTTCCCCTTCTTCCCCCCCCCCCTCCTTCCTTACCCTCCCTCCTGTCCCTACATTCTTGTGTTATTTGATTCAATAGACATGCTGCAAGACTAGTGTACATTTTAAGGGCTATCAAGTATTTGCCATATCGTATTACCATAATGTGATGTGATTATACTGTCGGTACCTGTGCGTTGAGCATCTTTAATGTACTGTTATTTATGCATGGAACTATGTTCAGGCCTGTGTCCGGGACCAGATTTGTATGTTTTAAGCGGTGTGCGCTTTTGATTGTCTTTGGATTGTCATTTTGATTGTCATTTTATATGATACGGCAGGATGTAGCAATACGTCATTTCTGCTATTTTCTCAATAAAAAGAAAATTTTCAAAGAATATAACTACTATAATACTGCTCCTGTGTACAAGAATATAACTACTATAATACTGCCTCCTATGTACAAGAATATAACTACTATAATACTGCTCCTATGTACAAGAATATAACTACTATAATACTGCCTCCTATGTACAGAATATAACTACTATAATACTGCTCCTATGTACAAGAATATAACTACTATAATACTGCTCCTATGTACAAGAATATAACTACTATAATACTGCTCCTATGTACAAGAATATAACTACTATAATACTGCTCCTATGTACAAGAATATAACTACTATAATACTGCTCCTATGTACAATAATATAACTACTATAATACTGCTCCTATGTACAAGAATATAACTACTATAATACTGCCTCCTATGTACAGGAATATAACTACTATAATACTGCTCCTATGTACAAGAATATAACTACTATAATACTGCCTCCTATGTACAAGTATATATTTCTACTATAATACTGCTCCTATGTACAAGAATATAACTACTATAATACTGCCTCCTATGTACAGGAATATAACTACTATAATACTGCCTCCTATGTACAGGAATATAACTACTATAATACTGCTCCTATGTACAAGAATATAACTACTATAATACTGCCTCCTATGTACAAGAATATAACTACTATAATACTGCCTCCTATGTACAGAATATAACTACTTTAATACTGCTCCTATGTACAAGAATATAACTACTATAATACTGCTCCTATGTACAAGAATATAACTACTATAATACTGCTCCTATGTACAAGAATATAACTACTATAATACTGCCTCCTATGTACAGGAATATAACTACTATAATACTGCTCCTGTGTACAAGAATATAACTACTATAATACTGCCTCCTATGTACAAGAATATAACTACTATAATACTGCCTCCTATATACAGGAATATAACTACTATAATACTGCTCCTATGTACAAGAATATAACTACTATAATACTGCTTCTATGTACAAGAATATAGCTACTATAATACTGCCTCCTATGTACAGGAATATAACTACTATAATACTGCTCCTATGTACAAGAATATAGCTACTATAATACTGCTCCTATGTACAAGAATATAGCTACTATAATACTGCTTCTATGTAGAAGAATATAACTACTATAATACTGCCTCCTATGTACAAGAATATAACTACTATAATACTGCTCCTATGTACAAGAATATAACTACTATAATACTGCTCCTATGTACAGGAATATAGCTACTATAATACTGCTCCTCTGTACAAGAATATAACTACTATAATACTGCTCCTATGTACAGGAATATAACTACTATAATACTGCTCCTATGTACAAGACTATAACTACTATAATACTGCCTCTTATGTACAAGAATATAACTACTATAATACTGCTTCTATGTACAAGAATATAACTACTATAATACTGCTCCTATGTACAGGAATATAACTACTATAATACTGCTCCTATGTACAAGAAAATAACTACTATAATACTGCTCCTATGTACAAGAATATAACTACTATAATACTGCCTCTTATGTACAAGACTATAACTACTATAATACTGCCTCTTATGTACAAGAATATAACTACTATAATACTGCTCCTATGTACAAGAATATAACTACTATAATACTGCCTCCTATGTACAAGAATATGACTACTATAATACTGCTCCTATGTACAAGAATATAACTACTATAATACTGCTCCTATGTACTATAATATAACTACTATAATACTGCTCCTGTGTACTATAATATAACTACTATAATACTGCTCCTGTGTACAAGAACATACAGTAATGTAATACTGTCTCTATATAAGAATATACCTTGTATAATACTGGTTATGGTGTTATGTATTATTCAAATATTCCAATATATTTGTTCAAAAATAGCTTTTTCAAGCCAGATACCAAAAGACCTGTTTAAATCGTTTCTTTCTGACCAGAAAGCTCTTACGATGTGAACAAGCATGCAGTGATGGCCAGTTCGCAGTGTTCGCCAGCGAAAAAAACATGCCGGCTGCCATCTTAACTCACAAGTTCCGCGATGCACAGGTAAGCCCTTACCTGTGCCGCGAGCCGGTCTGAAACAAGTGCGGTCACTGGGAGCAGGCAGTTCCGAGAACAGCCGCCGGGGGCCTTCATCTCGGAACTGTCTGCTCCCGGTGACTGCATTTGTTTCAGACCGGCTCGCGGCACAGGCACAGGTAAGGGCTTACCTGTGCATCACCGGACTTGTGAGTCAAGATGGCAGCCCGCATGTGTTCACTGACGAACACTGCGAACTGGCCATCACTGCAGGCATGGCGGAGAGGAAAAAAAAATATAAGACTCACCTGTCACCTGCACTTCAGTTCCTTTTGCTGAGCTCTTTTCTCTTCTGCTTCCATTCCCTGCTGGAACAGTGTGAAGTACCTTGAAAAAGTATTCACACTCTCTTCAACTTTTCCCACATTTTTTCCCGTTACACACATAAACTTAAAATGTAATTTATTGGGATTTTTTTTGATAGACAAAGTACAAATCTGTGTGAAGTGAATAGAAAATGATACTTGGCTTTCAAAATGTTTAGTAAATGAAAATCCTGAAAGTACAACGTGTGTTTGTATTCATCCCGCCAAGTCAGTACTTTGTAGGACCACCTTTCACTGCAGTTATACCCACAAGTCTTTTGGGGTCGATCTCTACCAGCTTTGCACATCTACAAACTGAAATTTGTGCCCTATCCTCTTTGCAGAAGAGCTCGCGCTCAGTCAGATTGGATGGAGAGCATCTGAGGTTTGAAGTCTTTCCACAGGTTCTCAATGGGATTTAGGTCTGGACGGTGGCTGGGCCGTTCTAACACATGATGATGCTTTGATCTAAACCCTTCCATTGTAGCTCTGGCTGGATGTTGATGGTTGTTGTCCTGCCGGAAGGTGAACGTCCGCCCCATTCTCAAGTCTTTTGCAGCCTCTACCAGGTTTTCTTCCAGGATTGCCCTGTATTTAGCTCCATCCATCTTTCCATCTTATCTGACCAGTTTCTCTGAATAAAAGCCTCCCTCCAGTATTACGCTGCCACCACCATTTCCCACGATGGGGATGGTGTTCAGGGTGATGTGCAGGGTTCATTTTCTACACACATAGCGTTTTGCATTGAGGCCAAAAAGTTCAACTTTGGTCTCCACTAATCAGACCACCTTCTTCCACATGTTTGCTGTGTCCTCTACATGGCTTGTGGAAACTGCAGACAGGACTTCCTATGGCTTTCGAAACTGGCTTTCTTCTTGCCACTCTATCAAGGCCAGATTTGTGGAGTGCACGACTAATAGTTGTCCTTTAGACATATTCTCCCACCTGAGCTGTGGATCTCTGCAGCTCCTCCAGAGTGACTATGGGGCTCTTGGCCGATTCTCTAATTAGTGCTCTCCTTGCTTGGGCTGTCAGTTTAGGTGGATGGCCTTGTCTTGGTAGGTTTGCAGTTTTGCCATACTCCTTCCATTTTCACATGATGAATTGAACAGTGCCCCGTGAGTTGTTCAGAGATTGGGATATTTTTTTTATACCTAACCCTGCATTACACTTCTCCACAACTTTATCCTTGACCTGTCTGGTGTGTTCCTTGGTCTTCATGATGCTGTTTGATCGCTTATGTTCTTTATCAAACCTCTGAGTCCTTCACAGAGCAGCTGGAGTTATACTGAGAAGACATTACACACAGGTGGACTCGATGTACTAATCAGGTGACTTCTGAAGGCAATTGGTCATGCTGGATTATATTTACAGGTATCAGAGTAAAGGAGGCTGAATAGAAATTCAAGCCACACTTTTCAGATTTTTATTTATTAAAAATTTTTATAACCATGTATCATTTTCTTTTCACGTCACACAGACGTGCTACTTTGTGTTGGTCTATCACATAAAATACATTAGGTTTGTGGGTGTTACGTGAAAAAATGTGGAAAAGCTCAAGGGGTATGAAAACTTTTTCAAGGCACTGTATATGCACATCACTGCTGCTGGCAAGTTGGTGTCTGAGCGGTGATGATAAAAGTATGGCACCAGGCTGTGCCTCTGCTGAGACCACTGATGGACTTATTGGGCGGCAGTTGCTACCTTGTTGCACAGCACATCACACTTGTGGTCCAGTCGGGAGCAGAGACGGAGGAGAAGGGAGCTCATCGCTGGAATCAGGCTGCCAATGAGTCTGGTCATATTTTCTGGTAATGTGGTATTTTCTGACTTTTTTCTAGCAGTTTGTTTTCATGAACACATTTATGATAAAAATTCTATTTTACGTTTTCAATTTGAATGATTTTTGCTTTTACTTCCTCATTTTTCTAGTAAAGCAGAACATATAAACGTCAGTACTGGGAGCTGAGCGCTGAATCCTCTATTTTGTTTTATGCACCACTATAATATTTTTTTTCCAGGAACATTTTATTGAAGTAATCCGGAATCAGGAATTTCTCCTTCTACCGGCAACTGAAATCGCCAAACTGCTCACAAATGATGACATCAACGTCCCAGATGAGGAGACCATTTTCCAGGCGCTAATGCAGTGGGTGAAACATGACATACAGATGCGGCAGAGGGACCTGGGAATGCTGCTCTCCTACATCCGGCTCCCACTGCTTCCTCCTCAGGTAGTGGCAACAACACAAGTCTTTATGGCCGTTAATATTTGCAGCCTCCAGGGTTATACATTTTGTATAAGCTCCCTCATACGTATGCAAAAATAACAACTATAATAATATATATTATGTTAAAAATATACAATGGGAGCAAAACTGGTTTCCGAATGTGTTGGAAAGGAGCAAAGAAAATAACTAAAAAAATATTGGAACCCTTAAAAAATATATACTTGGTATCTATAAAAAGACCCTGATTGGTCAATCCTTATTCAGATAAACATTGGGTCCAGGAGCAGGTATATGTGAGGATATAACCATGCAAGGCAAGGTTTTTTCCCTACCTAGGTCCTAACTAATTCTGAGCCTGGAGGTATCCCCTGATGGTGGGGATCCTCCGTCCCCATACTTACCCTGGATAACCTTAAAACGCTCTAAACGCCAATAAATACCCTGTTACACCGACGCGTTTCCCCCCAGCATTTGGGTTCCTCAGGGGGTTCATACACAGGGTAAAAAAAAAGCTAGTCAAAGGCAGTGACTGTCCCAACCCCAACTTCTCCAAACCTGTGGAGGACAGGGGACAGGTCACGCCAAGAAGGTGGGGCTGGTTGATACTTAGATATCTGAAGTAGACATGTGATCAATTGTATGAATGACCTGGTTCCTCCTAAAAGATAAAGGAAACCACAGTCAATAGTTCAGTCCGAACATAACAATCTGAATTGATAAACTAAAAGAAAAGCCAACGGTACTTACACTTATGTCCATATTATCATAAATAGCTGGCATTTGATGTGCTGCAATAGCGCCACTGACGTCCGGACTTCCGTTTGTGAGGTGCGCTCCAGCCTGGAATGCACACCACTTCCGGTAGGTGGTGCGTTCCAACGTGGAACGCACCACACTTCCGGATGGTGAGACGCAAATAATCTCACTGCGGGTTTCATCGTACCAAAAGTAAGCAGTAATCCCGCCCTCCTGTTAATGCGATAATGTGGGAGGCAACATGGCCGATACAGGGTCGCCCCCCTCAGCTATGAAGAGGGAGGGGATGAACTATAATCCAACTGATTAGGTGAGACAGATATATAAAAAAATATAATAATAATAATAAATAGAGATCGCACACGATAAAGAGATCAATTGCTTACAGGTTAACCCCAATATTCTGCTACTTTCAAACGGACTCCTAAAGATCCTTAGAATATATGTCACATCAATACAGATCCCACAGAAATTCAACTGAAAAAGGGGGCAAAATTCCTAAAGATATATGGAAAATCACAAAATGAAAATCGATTGGTTACAATTATTTATAGTCACATACTCCTGTATATAGTCCCTTAGGAGTCCTTCAAATATTTTTCCCACAACAGAAGTTAAACTAACTGGCCTATAATTACCAGCTCCTTTCTCTTCTTTTGTATATACAGAGCTACAAAAAATACATTTAGTAGCTGTGCCTTTTCCTTATCTTCAGTGACTACCTCCCCTTTACCATTATTTAGGGGACCTACCTGCTCAAACCTAGGTTTTTTAGCATTTATATTTTTAACGAATTTTTGGGGATTTGTTTTGCACTCTTTTGCCACCTACTGTTAGTTTTTTCTATTTTTGCAAATTTTATCTGCTTTTTACAGATTTTATTAAGCCCTTTGTAATCTTCAAACGCTCCAGCTGTCCCCTCAGATTTGTATTTTTTAAATGCCCTCTTTTTGTCTTTTATTGCTTTTTTACAGTAGCTGTAAGCCGTGGGGGGTTTAATTTTAGCAGTTTATAATTGTTACCTAAAGGGATACATTTTTTTGTACAATTACTCAATGTGGATTAGAAGCTCTCCCATTTATCCTCAGTATTATTATGTGACAGTAGCTGCTCCCAGTCTATGCCCTGAAATGCTGCCCTCAACCCGGGGAAATTAGCCTTTTTGAAATTCAGTGTCCTGGCTCTGCCTGACAGAGTTTGCTTCTTATAGTTTAGGGGGAATATAATTATATTGTGGTCACTATGACCAAGTGTTTCTCGAACAGTAACATTTCCAACAAGCTCTGCATCATTAGAGATGACCAGATCTGACAGAGCATTGCCCCTAGTGGGAGCTTCTACAGACTGGCCCATAAAGTGGTACAGTCACCACTATAGAAAATGTAGGAGTTTATTGTATACATATAAATACAGCTACCACTAGACTGAGCTTAGGAGCTTAATTGTCATGTACTTATCTTCCATTGCTCCAATGGATCCATTCCAAAAAGGAACAAGCACTGCAAAAAGTAAAACTATGTCCTGTGATTCTGTCACGTAGGGTACTGTAGCTGTCCATGCATCCCCAAGTCTACAACCTACCACCATCCCTGCCTTCTTGGACAACCCACAATAAACAGCGGCCTCCAACTGGGCAAAGGCCCCTACCTTGCTAAGGCACAGAAACGAAGATAGAAAGGATAGTTAGACAAAGCAGGTCAGATCCAGACAAGAACCTGATCTGATACAAGTACAAGCCAGGGTCCAAACCATAAAAAGCATCAGAACCAAAGCATGAGAAACAAATTCCAAATTACCAAGGCAGAACCAGGAAATAATGTCAATAACAGAAACAGAAGTCAGAGGCAATGTCAGGGCAATCCAAGGTCCGATATCCAGGAGTATGTAGAAAGCTAGTGAGGTAATAAAGACCAATCACAGGGGACTGTGGTCAGCAGTCCTCTGTTTAAATAGCCCACTGTAACATGCCCGAGCCCATCTGTGATTTACATCACAACCACAGGGTGGCGCTGCATAGACACATATAGCATGAACAATTCCTGACAGAGCATCGCAAATTCATGTTTTTTAAACCTGATCAGCACGCGGCTCTCATTTCATGATGGGCCAAGCCAAGAGGACAAGTAAGGAAGGGCACATCTGTGACTCTTTGCCTAGGCAGGGGATTTGGCGCTCTGTATCAGAAAAATAAATAAAAAATCATAGTTGGGCCTCTAAATTAATGTGAATCTTTTAATCAGCCGTTACTGCTTTCTTATAGACATTTAGGTCCTTATGGAAGTTTTCAGGAGCTCTGCTTGATGTCAGCAAGTAGTAGCATTTTTTTTTATTAGTGGACGTGTCCTGGCTTTGTGCTAATGAGTTGATGCAGTCGCTGTGGGTGGACTGCGTTAACGGGAGGTTCAGTCGGCAGCCCTTCCAAATGAGAAGCGATTCCTGCTTCTGACTAAATCTTGGGTTCAGTTACTTGCAGATTTAGAAAACAGCCCAATGTTCACCAATGATCTGGAGTGTCAGAAACTTCTGATGGAAGCCATGAAATACCATCTCTTACCCGAAAGAAGATCGATGATGCAAAGTCCTAGGACCAAACCACGAAAATCCACGGTCGGGGCTCTTTATGCAGTGGGTGGAATGGATGCTACCAAAGGTAAGAATTGTAATTATCAAGAATCATTGGGTTTTATACAATTGTTACTAAATGATACAATGTAGAAAGTGATTGAACAGGATGAGCATAAACACTGTGGGATATTGCCAAAATATCCCCTCCCTCCTCCTGCAGATGTGTACAAGATAGGGAGTCATTTAAAGATTTAGTAATTAGTGTCCCCGTGCCTGCTCAGTGGACGGGCTCCTCCTGCTGTGACTTCAGAGCTCGGCCCCTCGGCCCCTCTCACAGCATGCAGTCATTTCGCTGTATCTTCCTCCTTCCTCTTGCTGTTTTACACTGGATCAGGCATGTCCAAACTGCGGCCCTCCAGCTGTTGCAAAACTACAACTCCCAGCATGCCTGGATAGCTTACAGCTATTAGGGCATGCTGGGAGTTGTAGTTTTGCAACAGCTGGAGGGCCGCAGTTTGGACATGCCTGCACTAGATGGATTATTGGGTGACTGAGGAGGTTTCCGAACATTTACAGACATCTTGCAGGGAGGGAGGTCTACAGGCTGCTGGAGGAGGCGGAAAATGTCACTTTATCAGAACAATAAAGACGCTTTAAAGGCTTTCTTAAATGTATTATCCTGACCCACCTACTATGGATGAGATCATGGAGCTTCCATTTGATAGAGATTATCAGTTGAAGGATCTTGAGGTCCTTTTTGTTCAGTGTTGGGTTCCTATAGAAGGTCTGTTCTTTGCTGTGTAGAGGAGGCCGGCAGATTCATCCCGGAGACCTCAGGGATTATATTCACTGAGTTTTGAAGAGCAATGTCTATAAATGTCCAGAAAAAACAAGAGAATAAGTCATCCAATCAAGAAAATGCTCTTCTGGTGGCCCCTCATCGATTGCTGGCTTTATTCATTTCCCCAAGTGGTGTCACCTTCATCCAAAGTGACAGACGAAAACAATCAATGAGAAGTCACCGAGGAGCCGCTGCTCACAGGTTACACTGACTTCTATTTATAAATGCCACCGCAGCTCAGTGTCCTCGCCCTTCAAATAAACAGGGTCTCAGACAAATGCTTTGATGTCAGAAACCAATTTTGAGGTCCTTAAATAGAGATGGCCTTGCGGTTCGCCCGGCGGTCGTTTCGCGGCGCATGCGAACATATGGCGATGTCCGCCGGCGCCATATTATTTTGCATTGCGCCGAACTTTGACCCATGACACATCCATCAGGTGGGACAGGACAGCCAATTGAGACGTTTCAGCACATGGACCGACCCCCACCCTATAAATAAACCCGATCTGGCCGCCATTTTACATTCTGTTGCTTTGCAGAAGTTGCTGTGTGGAGCAGGGACAGGCTGTTAGGGACAGCTGCCACTTGCCCCCCCACCCCCTGCCCCCCCCCCCCACCTTTTTTGAGGTGCATTTATTTATTTTTTTCGTGTACGCTGACTGTGGTCGGCACTTAGTGTCCGGCCACTGTTAGCGCATCGCACACCCCACCGCTGATCAACTTCGGACGGTTGATCAGCGGTTTTGAATTTTTTTCCCCACATTTTTTGCCCTTTTTTTAGTTAGTTTATTTTATTTTTTTTCTGTTAGTTTTAGGGTGAGTTCGTGAACACCCGTGCCCCCACACACACTCACACACAAAATAAAGAGTTACACACACGCACATATACACGCAGACACACACTCCCCTATGGCCCGCCGGACGTTCTCGGCCGAGGAGGCATACGCCCAGATTGCTTCCGACTCCGAGAGTCCCAATGAGGATGAGGATGACCCCACATTCCTGTTGTCATCCGCATCCTCCTCATCATCTAGCAATGATGATGAGCCCCCAAGGCGGCGGAGACGCCGCCAGGCGGAGCAAGGGGACCGCCATGTTAGGGACCCTGTGGCCCACACTAGTACGAGCAGCTCTGGGGCTCGTACTGGTTTCCCGGCCCACCAGTTAAATCCACCGGAGCCCCCTGCCGGTGAACTTGTCTGGTGTAGCCCAGAGCGATACGAGCCTGTGATTCCTGATTTTGTAGGCCAATCAGGAATAAAGATTTCCACAGTGGGCTACACTGAATATGACTTTTTTTGTCATTTTTTCAGTGACCCACTGGGAAATCTGATGGTGGAGCAGACGAACCTGTACGCCCAACAGTTCGTCGCTCAACACCCGGGCTCCTTTTTGGCCAGGCCCGGTGGCTGGACGCCGGTCAGTGCAGCCGAAATGAGGACATTTTGGGGCCTCGTGCTGCATATGGGCCTGGTCAAAAAACCCAGTGTCAGGCTGTACTGGAGCGGGGACATCCTATACCAGGCCCCACTTTACAGTACAGCCATGAAACGCTCCCGGTTTGAGGCCATCCGGAAATGTCTGCATTATTCCGATAATGCAGCATGTCCCCCCTGAGGTGATCCTGCCCATGACCGTCTGTACAAGATACGGCCGGTCATCGATCACTTTGGGGCCAAATTCATGGAGGCCTATGTACCTGGAAGAGAGGTCGCGGTTGATGAGTCTCTCATTGCGTTCAAGGGGAGACTCATTTTCCGCCAGTATGTGCCCTCCAAGCGGGCGAGGTATGGCGTGAAGCTATACAAAATTTGTGAGAGTACCTCAGGGTGCACTTACAAATTTCGTGTATACGAGGGGCGAGATTCCCGGATTCAACCCCCAGAATGTCCCCCCACTCTGGGTGTTACCGGGAAACTTGTGTGGGACCTTATGTACCCACTGCTGGATAAGGGTTACCACCTTTACGTGGATAACTTTTATACCAGTATCCCCTTGTTCCAGTCCCTTGCCGCCAGATCCACGTCCGCTTGTGGGACCGTGCGGAAAAATCAGCGCGGCCTCCCTGCCCACCCCCTCCAGGTACCTATCCCCAGGGGTGAGACCCGTGCCCTTACCACTGGAAACCTGTTGCTGGTCAGGTATAAGGACAAGAGGGATGTCCTTATGCTGTCCACAATCCACGGTAACAGCACCACCCCCGTCTCTGTGCGAGGTACCGCGGCAACGGTCCTCAAGCCCGATTGTATCGTCGCTTACAATCGGTATATGGGAGGAGTTGATCTCTCTGATCAAGTCCTCAAGCCATATAACGCCATGCGCAAAACCCGGGCATGGTACAAAAAAGTTGCGGTCTACTTGGTGCAGGTTGCCATGTACAACTCTTTTGTACTATCCCGAAGCGCTGGCAGCACAGGGACATTCCTCCAGTTCTATGAGGCAGTCCTCAAGGCCCTGATCTTTTCGGACCGGGAAAGAGCAGGCCGGAGTACCTCGGGAACTGGAGGCACCCGGATCGTCCCTGGCCAACACTTTCCAGGTGTGGTCCCCCATACTGGAAAGAAGGGACGAACCCAAAAAAGGTGCAGAGTGTGTCGCAGGAGGGGGATACGGAAGGACACGACTACTCAGTGCGACACTTGCCCCGATCATCCGGGCCTCTGCATTGACGGTTGCTTCAGGGAGTACCACACTTCCATGGAGTACTACATTTATATCCCAATTTAGCACTGACATCGGATAAAAAAAAACTGGTTCTCAGACTTGAGACACTCAAAAAAACTAAAATAATTTATTAAAAGTAGACATATTAGGTATCGCCGCGTCTGTAATAATCTCCTCTATAAAACTACCCCATGACCTAACCCCCCAGATTAACACGGTCAAGGAAAAAAAAAAAAAAAGGTGCAAAAAAAAGTTTTTTTTTTGTCACCTTACATAATAAAAAGTTTAATAGCAAGCGATCAAAAAGTCATATAGCCCCCCAAAAAGTGCCAATAAAGCCGTCCGCTCATCCCACAAAAAATGAGCCCCCACATGAGATAAATGGATAAAAAAAATTTTTTTAAAAATGACCCTTAGACTTTAGAGATACCCCCAAAAATTTTTTTATCAAAAAAGATAATATAGTCTAAAACCAAAATAATTGTAAAAAAAGTTGACTTATCAGGTATTGCCGCGTCCGTAAGAATCTCCTCTATAAAAATACCCCATGACCCAACCCCCCAGATTAACACGGTCAAAAAAAAAAAAAATAGGTGCAAAAAAAGAATTTTTTTGTCACCTTACATAACAAAAAGTTTAATAGCAAGCGATAAAAAAGTCATATAGCCCCCAAAATAGTGCCAATAAAACTGTCCGCTCATCCCGCAAAAAATGAGTCCCCACATGAGATAATTGTATAAAAAATAAAATAAAAAATGACCCTTAGACTTTAGAGATACCCAAAAAAAGATTTGTATCAAAAAAGATAATATAGTCAAAAACCTAAATAATTGTAAAAAAAAAGTAGACTTATTAGGTATTGCCGCGTCCGTAAGAATCTCCTCTATAAAAATATCCCATTACCTAACCCCCCAGATTAACACAGTTAAAAAAACAAAAAAAAAACGGTGCCAAAACCGCTATTTTTGGCACTTTTCCATTTCAATCCGTTTTTTCCGGTAACAAAACAAGGGTTAACAACCAAACAAAACTTAATATTTATTACCCTGATACTGCAGTTTACAGAAACACCACATTTGTGGTCGTAAACTGCTGTATCAGTAAAAGGGAGGCCGCAAAAGGAAAGGACCGACATGGTTTCTGGAAGGCCGATTTTGATGGCCTTTTTTATTGACACCATGTCCCTTTTGAAGCCCCCCTGATGCACCCCTAGAGTAAAAACTCCCCAAAACTGACCCCATCTAAGAAACTACACCCCTCAAGTATTCAAAACTGATTATACAAACTTCATTAACCCTTTAGGTGTTCCTCAACAGTTAATGGCAAATGGAGATGAAATTTCAGAATTTCAATTTTTGGTAACCTTGCGTCACAAAAATGTAATATAGAGCAACCAAAAATCATATGTACCCTAAAAATAGTCCCCAAAAAAATGCCACCTTATCCCGTAGTTTCCAAAATGGGGTAACTTTTTAGGGAGTTTCTACTCCAGGGGTGCATCAGGGGGCTTCAAATGGGACATGGTGTAAATAAACCAGTCCATAAAAATCAGCCCTCCAAAAACCAAACGGCGCACCTTTCCCTCTACGCCCCGCTGTGTGGCCGTACAGTAGTTTACGGCCACATATTGGGTGTTTCTGTAAACGGCAGAGTCAGGGCAATAAAGATACAGTCTTGTTTGGCTGTTAACCCTTGCTTTGTTAGTGGAAAAAATGGGTTAAAATGGAAGATTAGACAAAAAAATGAAATTCTCAAATTTCATCCCCATTTGCCAATAACTCTTGTGCAACACCTAAAGGGTTAACGACGTATGTAAAATCAGTTTTGAATACCTTGAGGGGTGTAGTTTCTTACATGGGGTCACTTTTAGGGAGTTTCTACTCTAGGGGTGCATCAGGGGGCTTCAAATGGGACATGGTGTAAATAAACCAGTCCATAAAAATCAGCCCTCCAAAAACCAAACGGCGCACCTTTCACTCTACGCCCCGCTATGTGGCCGTACAGTAGTTTACGGCCACATATTGGGTGTTTCTGTAAACAGCAGAGTCAGGGCAATAAAGATACAGTCTTGTTTGGCTGTTAACCCTTGCTTTGTTAGTGGAAAAAATGGGTTAAAATACAAAATTTGACAAAAAAAAGAAATTCTCAAATTTCATCCCCATTTGCCAATAACTCTTGTGCAACACCTAAAGGGTTAACAACGTATGTAAAATCAGTTTTGAATACCTTGAGGGGTGTAGTTTCTTAGATGTGGTAATTTTTGGGTGGTTTCTATTATGTAAGCCTCGCAAAGTGACTTCAGACCTGAACTGGTCCCTAAAAATGTAGTTTTTGTAAATTGCTGAAAAATTTCAAGATTTGCTTCTAAACTTCTAAGCCTTATAACATCCCCAAAAAATAAAATATCATTCCCAAAACAATTCAAACATAAAGTAGACATATGGGGAATGTAAAGTCATCACAATTTTTGGGGGTATTACTATGTATTACAGAAGTAGAGAAACTGAAACTTTGAAATTTTCTAATTTTTCCAAAAATTTGTTAAATTAGGTATTTTTTGGTGCAAAAAAAAATATTTTTTTGACTTCATTTCACCAGTGTCATGAAGTACAATATGTGACGAAAAAACAATCTCAGAACGGCCTGGATAAGTCAAAGCGTTTTAAAGTTATCAGCACTTAAAGTGACACTGGTCAGATTTGCAAAAAATGGCCTGGTCCTAAGGTGTAAAAAGGCTGTGTCCTTAAGGGGTTAAGGACTGCTATAGGTGCGCTATCGATAGGTGTGATACACAGAGGGGTGCGATATACTTATAATATACTTTCTAACATAGACAGTATATTATAGTGCATTTGTATTGTGCAGCAGTTGTGTGCGGTTCTGCTGAGATACCGCAGCTATACAGAGGGACAAGCACTACTGGAACAACTATTTGCAATCGGTGTGATATACCTGATACCACAAAATACTGATTAAGGGGATTTATATACCTGTTACCACCAAATATTGATTGAGGCCTGCGATATACCTGCTTCCACAAAATACTGATTAAGGGGTTTGATATACCTGTTTCCACCAAATATTGATTAAGGCCTGCAATATACCTGAAAAAAATTCCACAGAAAAAACGAAGATAAAAACATCCTGCACGATATGATACAAATGTGCGGATGTCCCTGGCCATATTATTGAAGAAAACCACAGAAATAAGATAATAATGCTCTTAGTAAAGTAGATGCAAGCATTATATATGGACTAAGTCCTCACTCTGATATGATAATATCTGAGACACTTAGTCAATATATTTTGATCAAAACACATCTAAGCCCGCCTACCGAACGCCAAGTGCATTATTATCTTATTTCTGTTGTTTTCTGCAATATACCTGCTTCCACAAAGTACTGATTACGGGGATTGATATTCCTGCTTCCACAAAACACTGATTGAGGTCTGCGATATACCTGCTTCCACAAAGTACTGATTAAGGGGATTGATATACCTGCTTCCACAAAGTACTGATTAAGGGGATTGATATACCTGCTTCCACAAAGTACTGATTAAGGGGATTGATATACCTGCTTCCACAAAACACTGATTGAGGTCTGCGATATACCTTCTTCTACAAAATACTGATTAAGGGTATTGATATACAGTACCTGCTGCCACCAAATATTGATTGAGGCCTGTGAGATACCTACTTCCACAAAATACTAATTAAGGGGATTGAAATACCTGCTTACACAAAATATTGATTAAGGGGTTTGATATACCTGTTTCCACCAAATACTGATTGAGGCCTGAGATATACCTGATTCCACAAATACTGCTTTTCTCTAGGGTCTTTGGCACAGGGTAAGCCTAAGTGGGAAGTTGGGGAAGTTGCAAAGACACCACCACCACCATAACCTCTCCACTCGAGGAATTATTTTCCCATCCATTCCCAGACCTTAACAATGTGCATCCATTCTTGACATCGGATCAGGAAGAGGAGGTATCAACGGCTGCCACCCAGCGGTCTGAGGACAGTACCCAGCCCAAGGAGGGAGGTCCCCGCTGTTGCTGCCTACTCTGAGATCTCAAATGTCAGTGGTGGTTAAGGTGACAATGATGACGTTTCGGTGGACGTCACGTGGGTGCCCACAAGAGAGGAAGAGAAGGGGAGTTCAGAGGGAGACAGAGCAGCAGATAGGGGGGAGAAGCAGGCAGAGCTCGCAGGGCATAGGAGGCAAAAAGCAGACTGCAAATGTATCTGGAGTGAGCCATCCACAATGCACGGTCATATCTGGCGCTCCCAGGACGCCGGCACATGGCTCCGCAGTGTGGGCTTTTTTTTAACGTGTTATAATAGTGTTGCCATCTGCAGGCTGTGCTGTCAATGCATAAGTCACGGTAAGCCCAACACTTACCTAGGGAGGACCACCTTAAGAAGGCACCTGGCCTCCCATCACCGAACCCAGTGGGAGCAACACCGCCAGAGCCCAAAAAAGCCACACTCCCGTCCTGCCTTTTCTCCTTCTCCTCTGAACTCCCATTTGTCCTCCACTTCACCTTCCCCCGTGCCATCGTTGCGTTCATCTGGCACAAGGCAGGCTTCCGTGGCCTAAATGTTTGAGCGAAAAAAGTTAACAATGACGGATAACCCTCTTGCCCAACGGCTGACCGCTGGCTTGTTGGAACAGCTAGCCCGCCAACTACTGCCATATAAACTGGTGGACTCGGAGGCCTTTAGAAAAAATGTTGTTAATTGGCACACCGCAATGGAGGTCCCCGAAAGGAAATATTTCTCCCAGAAGGGCATCCCAGAGCTATATGGCCACGTTCAGCGGCAAGTGAATGTATCTCTGGCACACAGTGTCGGTCCCAAGATACATCTGACAACAGACACGTGGCCTAGCAAACACAGGCAGGGAAGGTACATAACTTTTACTGCCCACTGGGTGAACCTTCTGACGGCCGTCAAGCATGTAACCCGTGGCACCCGTGTGGATTTGGTGTTACCACCACGGATTGCATGCAGGCCTGCCTCTTATCCTCCTCTTACTCCATCCTTCGTCTCCTCCTCGCCTGAATCCTCCTTTTCCGCTGCTACTGCCTCTTCCGCTGCGCACCCCAAGCTCCCTAGAAACTAGTTGACGTCCCAGGTGAGACGTTGCCATGCTGTGCTGCGGCTGTTGTGCCTGGAAGCCAAGAGCCACACCGGTCCTGCACTGCTTTCAGCTCTGCAGTCACAGTGCGATCAGTGGCTAACCCCGCTCAATTTGACAGTTGGTAAAGTGGTGTGCGACAACGGTGCCAATCTGCTGAGCGCGCTGAAACAGGACAGAATGACACACGTGCCGTGCATGGCACACGTCCTGAACTTAGTCGTGCAGCGATTCGTTGCCAAATACCGCGGGGTCCAGGATGTCTTGCGGCAGGCCAGGAAAATCTCTCGCCATTTTAGAAGATCTTACACGGCCTTGGCTCTCCTTGCTGACATTCAGCGGCGACACCACCTGCCCATCAGACCTCTGATTTGTGACTGCCCCACGCAATGGAACTCCACCTTGTATATGCTCGATAGGCTGCTCCAGCAGAAACGCGCCGTTAACGACTACCTGTACGAACTCTGCAGCAGGACAGGTTCTGGGGAGCTTGGCTTTGTTTCACTGCACCAGTGGCTGCTCCTGCGCGACGCATGCAGACTTCTGCGGCCATTTAATGAGATCACTAAACTGGTCAGTCGCAGCCAGGGCGCCATCAGTGACATCGTACCTTACGCCTTCTTTCTGGAGCGTGCATTGCGTTGTGTCATTGATCAAGCCATCGAGGAACAGGAGCTGGAAGATGAAGAAGTCGCAATGCTGGATGAATCGATGAATTCCCAAGGGGAGGCTACTCCATCTATGAGCAGGAGCCAGGCCGCTCCACCGCTTCCAATTTAGTGGAAATGGGGGCCTTCATGCTCCAGTGTTTGAAGAGGGACCCCCTGTATAAAAAGCATAAAGGGCAAGGACCAGTACTGGGTGGCAAAGTACTTAGACCCCCACTACAAACACAAAATGGCGGACATGTTACCAGCATCACAGACGGCTGTCAGAATGCAGCATTTCCAGGCCTTGCTGCGAGAGATGGTGCATTCTGCTGTTGCAGGCGCTGGCTGAGGAATTTCCTCTCACAGCGAAACAGGTGCGAGCACCAATCCTACCGCTCCTGCAAGAAGAGGGCAGTTTAAAGATGTGTTGGCAACTTCAGATTTGAGATCATTCTAGCAGCCAACCCTTCGACAGCCGCCCTCCGGATCCAGCCTCAGGGAACGCCTAGACCGACAGGTGCCCGACTACATAGGGTTAACGGCCGATGTGGACGCTCTGAGAAGCGAGGAACCCCTGGACTACTGGGTGTGCAGGCTTCACCTGTGGCCAGAGCTGGCACAATTTGCCATGGAACTCTTGTCTTGTCCCTCGTCGAGTGTCCTTTCCGAAAGGACGTTCAGCACAGCAGGGGGGATCGTGACTAATAAGCGCACTCGCCTAGCTCACAACAGTGTGGACTACCTCACATTTCTAAAAATGATTGAGGCATGGATCTCGGAGGAATTCAACACCTGTGACGACCACGTGTAATTGAATTTTCTCATGCCAGCCCACACATATCCGCCACCACCCAGAACAAAGAATGGTCCTTGTCTTACAGATGTAGTAGAGTTAACACACATGCTTTATGAGACATGTTATCTAAACTAAATGCGTTAAGCAAACACCTTCAATTGCTGTTCGATGGCTTTTGTTTTAAGATAACGCGATGTATATACAGCGGCATAAAATACCTTTTCTGTCAGATAAATACCTAATTTTTGGGGCCTGTACTCGCCGACAGTAAAATTTGTATCCAGTGACCGCCTAATGTACCTCCAGCCACATCATCACAAGTTCTTTTCTGTCCGGTGAATGCATAATTTTTGGGGCCTGTACTAACGTGGCCTAAAATATAAATCTTCTAGGCTCCAGCAGGGCACATTTTTGAGAGTTTCTCTTTAAGACGCATAAAAATGGCCCCTGATTAAAATACATATTTTTTGTGGGAATTTTTGCCAATGATCCCCTCTGGTCACTGTCCATGTTGTGGGACTATTTGTGCACTTCTAGTAAGTATTTGGTGGCTGCAAAAATAAACTGAAGGTCTTTCAGGTTCGCCTGCCATTAAAGTCAATAGGGTTCGCTGCGAACGCCTGGTTCCTGAACATTTCGCCGATGTTCGTCCATTACTATCCGTAAATGTCAGGAGGACTGGAGGAGCGATGTTACTGCTGCAGGAGCAGAGTAATAATTTCCCCTCTAAGTCCAGAAACTATAAATGTTAATGACCATTTAGGTTTAACTTTCTATTGTTCTTGAAAAGAATAACAAGGGAGTCGGGAGGGGAGGGGGGGGGCGCCAATAATTAATTCCAGATCTCCAGACGCATAAGCACTGTCCGCCAGGCGAGCGGGAGGAATATTAATAATGTGGCCTCCAGTCGAGAAGCAGTTTGATCTCTGGATAATCCTGATGCCGGAAGAATCTTTTGTATCTTCTCTTCTTTTATTTTTTTCTTGCACCTCTATAGTTATTGAATAAGTAATGTAATGTATGTACACAGTGACTGCACCAGCAGAATAGTGAGTGCAGCTCTGGAGTATGATACAGGATGTTACTCAGGATCAGTACAGGATAAGTAATGTATGTACTCAGTGACTGCACCAGCAGAATAGTGAGTGCAGCTCTGGAGTATAATACAGGATGTAACTCAGGATCAGTACAGGATAAGTAATGTATGTACACAGTGACTGCACCAGCAGAATAGTGAGTGCAGCTCTGGAGTATAATACAGGATGTAACTCAGGATCAGTACAGGATGAGTAATGTATGTACACAGTGACTGCACCAGCAGAATAGTGAGTGCAGCTCTGGAGTATAATACAGGATCTAACTCAGGATCAGTACAGGATAAGTAATGTATGTACACAGTGACTGCACCAGCAGAATGGTGAGTGCAGCTCTGGAGTATAATACAGGATGTAACTGGGGATCAGTACAGGGTAAGTAATGTATGTACACAGTGACTGCACCAGCAGAATAGTGAGTGCAGCTCTGGAGTATAATACAGGATGTAACTCAGGATCAGTACAGGATAAGTAATGTCTGTACACAGTGACTGCACCAGCAGAATAGTGAGTGCAGCTCTGGAGTATGATACAGGATGTAACTCAGGATCAGTACAGGATAAGTAATGTATGTACACAGTGACTGCACCAGCAGAATAGTGAGTGCAGCTCTGGAGTATAATACAGGATGTAACTCAGGATCAGTACAGGATAAGTAATGTATGTACACAGTGACTGCACCAGCAGAATAGTGAGTGCAGCTCTGGAGTATAATACAGGATGTTACTCAGGATCAGTACAGGATAAGTAATGTATGTACACAGTGACTGCACCAGCAGAATAGTGAGTGCAGCTCTGGAGTATAATACAGGATGTAACTGAGGATCAGTGCAGGATAAGTCATGTATGTACACAGTGACTGCACCAGCAGAATAGTGAGTGCAGCTCTGGAGTATAATACAGGATGTAACTCAGGATCAGTACAGGATAAGTAATGTATGTACACAGTGACTGCACCAGCAGAATAGTGAGTGCAGCTCTGCAGTATAATACAGGATGTAACTCAGGATCAGTACAGGATAAGTAATGTATGTACTCAGTGACTGCACCAGCAGAATAGTGAGTGCAGCTCTGGAGTATAATACAGGATGTAACTCAGGATCAGTACAGGATGAGTAATGTATGTGCACAGTGACTGCACCAGCAGAATAGTGAGTGCAGTATAATACAGGATGTAACTCAGGATCAGTACAGGATAAGTAATGTATGTACACAGTGACTGCACCAGCAGAATAGTGAGTGCAGCTCTGGAGTATAATACAGGATGTAACTCAGGATCAGTACAGGGTAAGTAATGTATGTACACAGTTACTGCACCAGCAGAACAGTGAGTGCAGCTCTGGAGTATAATACAGGATGTAACATAGGATCAGTACAGGATAAGTAATGTATGTACTCAGTGACTGCACCAGCAGAATAGTGAGTGCAGCTCTGGAGTATAATACAGGATGTAACTCAGGATCAGTACAGGGTAAGTAATGTATGTACACAGTTACTGCACCAGCAGAACAGTGAGTGCAGCTCTGGAGTATAATACAGGATGTAACATAGGATCAGTACAGGATAAGTAATGTATGTACTCAGTGACTGCACCAGCAGAATAGTGAGTGCAGCTCTGGAGTATAATACAGGATGTAACTCAGGATCTGTACAGGATAAGTAATGTATGTACACAGTGACTGCACCAGCAGAATAGTGAGTGCAGCTCTGGAGTATAATACAGGATGTAACTCAGGATCAGTACAGGATGAGTAATGTATGTGCACAGTGACTGCACCAGCAGAATAGTGAGTGCAGCTCTGGAGTATAATACAGGATGTAACTCAGGATCAGTACAGGATGAGTAATGTATGTGCACAGTGACTGCAGCAGGACAAGTAATATGCTTTTGGGGGAGATAAATTACATTTGTAAACTGCAAAATATTTATTAGAAATATCAAGTTATATCTGTAGAATAGGAAGCAGATGATTTACAGAGAAAAGTAAATGTTTGTGGCGACTGCTCAGGAAAGGTCGGGCAGTAAAGAACAGACACAAAGCTGCAGAGAGGATTTGCTCTTATTGTTTCTGTTAATGATCTTTTATGTCTATGAGCTGCGGGTCCTTCGGCAATTATACTGACCCCACTTTTTACTTCCCTGATCCCACATTGGAGACAATTGTAGGATTTTACTAGTTTATGACGTAAAGTCATGATTTTATGAAAGACACGGAGGCGAGTATTGCTTAACTCTTTCTTTACTTTAAAACAGCAGCAAAGAAGATAATCAGAAAAAACATTTCTCCAATGAGAACATAAGTCCCTCCCCCTTATCTCCACATAAAGGGACCTCCTTCACATCTTCACTTCCTCTTTCTTTGGTAACGTATCTGAAAAACCGGAAACTGGAAACCACCGAGAACAACCGGCGAGACTTCAAACGATCCCAAAACACGGAACCATCCCCAAACGGCCACCTGGCGGGATGCGCCAACACTGGGGAAATTCAACCACAGCACCGCAAGGCCCTGGAATCAACCTGGAAGGAAACAGAGATAAATAGCAAGGAGCCGAAGACAACTCCAAATAATCCTATTGATGCAGGAAAAGAAAAAGAACGCAGTAAAAATCAATCAAACATATACATATAAACAAGTACAGCATACTGTAATAGTCTCCAATATAGACACAGAGGGAGGGATACAATATGGGTGGGACAATACTCGCCTCCGTGTCTTTCATAAAATCATGACTTTACGTCATAAACTAGTAAAATCCTACAATTTTACCTCAAGACACGGAGGCTCATATTGCAAGTTCAAAGCCGACTGACAATGGACGAAAACACATGCGGACCTGGTCTGAAATAAAACTCCCTGAACGTAGAAACCCGAGACCAGTCCGCCAGTCTCATGACATCCTCCAATTTGGCCCCAGAGAGGGCTAAAGACGTAGCTGAGGCACCTCGAACTGAGTGTGCCGTGAAAATAGAGGTGTCAATCCCCGCCAGGGATAAGATCCACTTCACCCAGCGAGACAAGGTGACACTTGTGACCGGGAGATGAGGACGACGAAAGGAAATAAACAGTTGTGAATGAGCGGTAGTCCGCAGGGGCGAAGTACGAGTTTCGTACTCCCTAAAGCATGCCACCGGACAAAGGAGCAGGGACTCTGGAAAAGCCGGATAATCCACCGACCTAATATTGGTTTTAGTACGACGTGAAATATTAAAAGTCACGCCCTGCGGGGTGAACGAGCGAGCGTCGTAGTCCAACGCCCGCACGTCCGACACCCTTTTGCAGGAGACGAGACAGAACAAGGTAACTAGCTTGGCCGAGAGCTGGCGTAAAGAGAGCTCCGAATTGACCGGCCAAGACGACAGAAAAGATAGGACAATAGAAACGTCCCACGAACTCGAGAACCGAGGGCGAGGTGGGCGGGTCAGGCGCGAGCCTCTGAGTAAACGACAAATAAGGGGATGACGTCCCGCCGGACAGCCCTCGAACCCCCTATGGCCGGAGGAGATAGCCGACCTAAACACATTAATGGTGCGATAGGCCTTACCGTCCTTGTACAAAGAAGAAAGGAAAAGGACGATATCATTCACTGAGGCTGAAACGGGATCCAGGTTCCTGAGCAGGCACCAAGAAGACCATGACTGCCATGCAGACTTGTAAGCCCTCCTGGTCCCGGGAGCCCAAGCGCTCTCCAGTAGGAACCTAGCCGTCTCCGAAACATCTGCGGATAAATCTGGACCCCCGAAATCCTGCAAGCCATCAGGCGCAGAGAGTCCGAAACTATCAGAGGGTGTGGTTGACCCACCGGACCCCGCAACAGCGTTGCCGATTGCGGCAATAGCAGGGGATAGTCCACCAACAACTCCATGAGTTGCGGGAACCAAGACTGAGTGGTCCAAAACGGAACCACCAAGACCATGTCCGCCGCCTGGTAACGAACCATGGCGAGAACCCGCGGAATCAGGGAGAAAGGTGGAAATGCATACGTTAGGACCGCCGACCATGGCTGCAGGAACGCATCCACCGCCTCCGCGGAGGGATCCGGCCTCCAACTGAAATATCTGGGGAGTTGGGCGTTCCACCGAGACGCAAAGAGGTCGATCGACAAAGGACCCCAGCGGGATAAAACGGAGTCGAACGTTTCCTCGTCCAATTTCCAGTCGCTGGAATCGGACATGAAACGAGAGCTCCAATCGGCCCGAGTATTGTGGAGCCCTGGTAAATACTCCGCTACCACCGACACATTGTTGGACAGGCAAAACTCCCAAAACTCCTTGGCCAGGTGGGTTAGCATCCTGGAACGGGTACCTCCCATGGAGTTGATATACCTGACTGCCGAGACGTTGTCCATCCGCAGACGCACACACGCCGTGGCCTTCCCGTTGATAAAGCTGCGGATCGCAAAAGATCCCGCCAGGAGTTCCAGGGCATTGATATGTAGCGCAGCCTCCGCCAGCGCCCAAGGGCCGCCGGTGGAGACCCCCTCGCAATGAGCCCCCCAGCCCAGGAGGCTGGCGTCGGACTCCACTATCAGGTCCGGCCGAGGGCCAAAAATGGCCCTCCCATTCCAGGCTGACAGGTTGGCGATCCACCAAACTAACTCGTCCCGAGTATCCGAGTCCAAGAGGACGAGATCCGCATAAGTCGCCCCCGCATAAATCGCCTGGATGGAAGAAGATAAGAGACCTATCACCCTGGCAAGCTGACGAAGGGACACCTGTGGCAAAGACAACGTGCGGCGCAATTCCTTGCGAATCGCACGCACCTTCGCTGGGGGAAGACTGAGAGTCAACGCCTCTGAGTCTACCATGAAACCCAGGAACTCCAAAGTCCTGGACGGGGTTAAACAGGACTTTTCCCGATTGATAATGAAGCCCAAACCGGTGAGAAGAGACATTGCTAAATGTAGGTGATCCCGGATGGTGGCATAATCCCTGGCCATGATCAAAATGTCATCCAGATAGACTATGAGTCTCACACCCCGACTGCGGAGCCAGGCCATGACCGGACGAAGCAACTTCGTGAAGCACCACGGGGCGGATGACAGGCCAAAGGGAAGGCACGTGAAACGCCACAGGGCGTTCTGCCAACGGAACTGCAACAGGTTCCGTGAGGACAGAGCAACCGGTACCGTAAGGTACGCATCTTTTAGGTCTAGTTTCACCAACCAGTCGTGAGGGAGGAGCATATCCCGAAGGAGGTGGATGCCCTCCATCTTGAAATGACGGTATCTCACAAAGGAATTTAAGGCCTTCAGATTGATAACTGGTCGGAATTGACCCCCTTTCTTTTGTACGAGGAACATATTGCTGACCACTCCCCGAGGGGTCTGGGGAGCCGGCTCTATGGCCCTTTTTTGGAGTAATTGAGCCAGCTCCTCGTCGATGAGGGATTGGGCGGACAGGGCAGTATGAAAATGCGGAGGGGATCCTAAGAAATTCGGCTCCGACACCAGCTCTATGTGGAACCCTAGTACCGTGGACAAGACCCACGGGTCTGAGGTGATCGTGGCCCACACATCTGAAAAGAAACGGAGTCTGCCCCCCACATTTTGATCCGAAAAATGGGGAAGGAATTGATGACTTACCGAAAGGGCGTCGAAGGTTAGGCTGTCCCCGGTATGGTCTGCCACGTCCCTGGAAGCCTCGCGACGGGAAGAAGGATGGGGGTTGTCTTGGGTCGGAACCGGAGGACCGGAACGATGATGTTGAGAGGCCTCGTCCCGAGCCACGGGACTGATAGGAAGAACGGCCGGCCAGACGGACTCTCGAACTGCCGACCCTGGAGGAAACCCGGTTGCTGAACACTTTACGCATGGAGGTCTGCGCCTTGTCTAGGGCCGTAAACGTGCCCACAAACTTCCCCAGCTCCTTGATAAAGGGGTCACCAAATAGGAGCCCCTGGGCGTCTTTGCCCGACTCGGTGAGGGCCATGTTGGCCAATTTAGGCTCCATCTTAATCAAGATGGCCTTCCTACGCTCAATGGCGATAGACGTGTTGGCGTTGCCCGCCAGACATATGGCTCGCTGGACCCAGCCCCTAAGCTCCTCAGGATCCACCAGCCGGCCCTGAGAAATTGCTGATTCCGCCAAATCAAAGATTTTGGCCAGCGGACCCATAATGTCTAACAATTTGTCCTGGCACGCCCGAAGGGCAGAGTCCAGGCCCCTGCGGGGGCTAAACCCGGACTTGGACAAAAATTGTACGACCTTCGGGTCGACTGCGGGGGTTTCACACACTTTGTTTGATATAGCCGGACGGGGACACTCAGCCCGCATTTTGTTCCTGGCTTCCTTGCTAAGCGGCTTGCGAGCCATGGTTTCAATATAGCTAGCGACATGGGGAGCCGGTAGCCATTCGGATGACCTGGGGTGATGTAGCGAGTCCGGGTCAAATAATGGAGTACCCGATGGGTCCAAAAGGGGGGCTTGCGCCTCGGTCGTCGCCGACGACTTAGTCGCGGCCCGGCGGGGAACCGGGTCAGGATGCCCCTCATCTAAATCGATCTCATCCCCCTCAGAGTTAGCTGGGGAAAGTAACTCAACCTCCTCCTCAGACTCCTGAGAGTCAGATTCTGGTTGCGGCTGGGATCTAGCCGTTTTCCAGTTCCGTGCACGTTCTGCCTGGCGCGGACAGGCTCTTTTGCGCGACCGGGGCGCGCTGTCAGATGATGGAACGATGCCATCTGTCAAGGGGTTTCTGGAGGCATTAGGTAACGACACCGTGGTATCATGGGTCATAGCAACTGTCTGGGCACAGAGGACCTGAGACAGGGAGCTGGTGAGGGCCGAAGAAACAGAGCCCATAGCGGACACAATGGCGTCCGAAATGGACTGCTGTAAGGCCCTAGCATGGGCGTCTGCCGCAGAAGGGGTGACAGGAGGGAGCACCCTCTGGGGAGCAGCCTGGCTGACATCAGGTGTGGGGCTGCTACCTAGCAGAGAAGAGGGGGTTGGGGCAGACATGGTGGCTACACTGCAGGAGAAATACCCGGAACTTAGGGGTAAGCACCTGACACAACCTAGTGACTAGCACAATAAGCCCCTGGAACAACCTAGTACTTATCTCAATCTAAGCGGAGAGACCCGACAGGAGCGCGGCAGAAACGAGGTGACCGTTAGGAATCGGCACTACGTATGAAAACTCGCGAGATCTCGCGAAGGAAGCAGGAAGCTGCAGAAGAAAATGCGCGCGCGCGCCCGAAATCTCGCGAATCGCGAGATCTCGGGCGCAACCAAGATGGCCGCCGAAACCTCGCGATGTCCCGGAGCGCCGAAGACGAAGGAGGGAACAAGAAAATGGCGACCGGGACGAGACCGCCAAACAACAAGGCCACCCGGAGGACGGTAAGATCCCGGAGCGGACGAAACTGACGCAGGCACTGGCGACACAGGCGAAAACGCAAAAGGCAAGAGAAAAAATCCGGAAGACCGGAGAAAATAGGGAAAGGATAGAACAAAGATATATAAAAAGAAATAGGGGGAAAAAACCTCCCCAAGCAACAAAAAGGAAATAAAACAACGACCCACAGATATAAGGATTAAGAATGAAGAAAAACCCTTGACAATCCAAATATAGAGAGACAAATAATATATATATACCAATCCACAGCCCAGAGGACTGTGGTGGGGTACTTATCTCATCAGCAGCAGCAAAGAAAGAGGAAGTGAAGATGTGAAGGAGGTCCCTTTATGTGGAGATAAGGGGGAGGGACTTATGTTCTCATTGGAGAAATGTTTTTTCTGATTATCTTCTTTGCTGCTGTTTTAAAGTAAAGAAAGAGTTAAGCAATATGAGCCTCCGTGTCTTGAGGTAAAATCAGTGCTAGAGGGTCTATCACTAGAGGGTCTATCACTAGAGGGTCTATCACTAGAGGGTCTATCACTAGAGGGTCTATCACTAGAGGGTCTATCACTCTTCTCTCCTACATGAGGGTACCTGAGTCCAGATCTGAAGAAAATCAGCATGAAAAATGAAGGAAAACTGTGCTTAAATCTGCGCTATTTATCTCAATTTTGGTGGTTTTTTGAGCAGTTCTTTATGCTGTTTTTGTCGCAGATTTTCAATTTTTTTTTTATCAGCCTGAAATCTATAGAGAAAACCACTGTACAGAAGGTGCAGAGTCGCACAATGAAATGACATGCGGCGGATTTTAAAATCTGCATAGCAGCTCAATTTCCACCGAGATATTATAGGCAACGAGTAAATGAAGTTAGTAAAATCTCATTCACTTTGCCGGTGATGTGACAGGTGGTGTTTTCTGCTGCATGAAAATCAGTGCAGGAAAACCTCACACAATCTGCAACATGTGCCTTAGGGCCACGCGGCCACGCGGCCACGCGGCCACGCGGCCACACGTCAGGATTCCTGGTGCAGTTTTGGAAGCCAGAACCAGGAATGAATAAAAAAAAATGAGGAGAAGTCGTATCTGTCCTTTACACCTTCTCTCCTCTTATGACCCACTAATGATTTTGGCTTCCAAAACTGCATCAGGAGCCGGTCCGCGTGGGCCGAACGCTAAGTGCTCGCATGCACGTCTTACTCTGGGTAACAATCAGGAGCCGAGACCTTATCTCCCAGGTATGAGCAGCAGGAGCAGAGCCGCAGGATTACATGTGATTTCAGCTCCGCTCATCCACACAATGACGGCAGCTTCTCCTCTATTGTAGGGGCCACGACAATTGAGAAGTACGACCTGAGGACAAACAGCTGGATACAGGTCAGCACCATGAACGGCCGGCGCCTGCAGTTTGGGGTGGCCGTGATTGACAACAAGCTCTATGTGGTCGGAGGAAGAGACGGACTGAAGACATCGAATACTGTGGAGTGCTTCAACCCCATCACCAAAGTGTGGACAATAATGCCACCAATGTCAACCCACCGACACGGACTGGGTGAGAGCAGAAGGACAAGTGGGGACAAGTGCTGTATCTAATCCGTTCACCTGTGATACCGACTGCTGAGCTGTGTATCTAAGCCTGCCATGTGTGATACTGCCTGCTGAGCTGTGTATCTAATCCTATTCTGTGTGATACTGTTTGCAGAGCTGTGTATCTAATCCTATGTGATATTGCCTGCTGAGCTGTGTATCTAATCCTATCCTGTGTGATACAGTCTGCTGAGCTGTGTATCTAATCCTATTCTGTGTGATACTGTTTGCAGAGCTGTGTATCTAATCCTATCCTGTGTGATATTGCCTGCTGAGCTGTGTATCTAATCCTATCCTGTGTGATACTGTCTGCTGAGCTGTGTATCTAATCCTATCCTGTGTGATACTGTCTGCTGAGATGTGTATGTAATCCTATCCTGTGTGATACTGCCTGCTGAGCTGTGTATCTAATCCTATCCTGTGTGATATTGCCTGCTGAGCTGTGTATCTATCCTATCCTGTGTGATACTGTCTGCGGAGCTGTGTATCTAATCCTATCCTGTGTGATACTGTCTGCTGAGCTGTGTATCTAATCCTATCCTGTGTGATACTGTCTGCTGAGCTGTGTATCTAATCCTATCCTGTGTGATACTGTCTGCTGAGATGTGTATCTAATCCTATCCTGTGTGATACTGTCTGCTGAGCTGTGTATCTAATCCTATCCTGTGTGATACTGTCTGCTGAGCTGTGTATCTAATCCTATCCTGTGTGATACTGTCTGCTGAGCTGTGTATCTAATCCTATCCTGTGTGATACTGTCTGCTGAGCTGTGTATCTAATCCTATCCTGTGTGATACTGTCTGCTGAGCTGTGTATCTAATCCTATCCTGTGTGATACTGTCTGCTGAGCTGTGTATCTAATCCTATCCTGTGTGATACTGTCTGCTGAGCTGTGTATCTAATCCTATCCTGTGTGATACTGTCTGCTGAGCTGTGTATCTAATCCTATCCTGTGTGATACTGTCTGCTGAGCTGTGTATCTATCCTATCCTGTGTGATACTGTCTGCTGAGCTGTGTATCTAATCCTATCCTGTGTGATACTGTCTGCTGAGCTGTGTATCTAATCCTATCCTGTGTGATACTGTCCTGCTGAGCTGTGTATCTAATCCTATCCTGTGTGATACTGCTGCTGAGCTGTGTATCTAATCCTATCCTGTGTGATACTGTCTGCTGAGCTGTGTATCTAATCCTATCCTGTGTGATACTGTCTGCTGAGCTGTGTATCTAATCCTATCCTGTGGTGATACTGTCTGCTGAGCTGTGTATCTAATCCTATCCTGTGTGATACTGTCTGCTGAGCTGTGTATCTAATCCTATCCTGTGTGATACTGGTCTGCTGAGCTGTGTATCTAATCCTATCCTGTGTGATACTGTCTGCTGAGCTGTGTATCTAATCCTATCCTGTGTGATACTGTCTGCTGAGCTGTGTATCTAATCCTATCCTGTGTGATACTGTCTGCTGAGCTGTGTATCTAATCCTATCCTGTGTGATACTGTCCTGCTGAGCTGTGTATCTAATCCTATCCTGTGTGATACTGCTGCTGAGCTGTGTATCTAATCCTATCCTGTGTGATACTGTCTGCTGAGCTGTGTATCTAATCCTATCCTGTGTGATACTGTCTGCTGAGCTGTGTATCTAATCCTATCCTGTGTGATACTGTCTGCTGAGCTGTGTATCTAATCCTATCCTGTGTGATACTGTCTGCTGAGCTGTGTATCTAATCCTATCCTGTGTGATACTGTCTGCTGAGCTGTGTATCTAATCCTATCCTGTGTGATACTGTCTGCTGAGCTGTGTATCTAATCCTATCCTGTGTGATACTGTCTGCTGAGCTGTGTATCTAATCCTATCCTGTGTGATACTGTCTGCTGAGCTGTGTATCTAATCCTATCCTGTGTGATACTGTCTGCTGAGCTGTGTATCTAATCCTATCCTGTGTGATACTGTCTGCTGAGCTGTGTATCTAATCCTATCCTGTGTGATACTGTCTGCTGAGCTTGTGTATCTAATCCTATCCTGTGTGATACTGTCTGCTGAGCTGTGTATCTAATCCTATCCTGTGTGATACTGTCTGCTGAGCTGTGTATCTAATCCTATCCTGTGTGATACTGTCTGCTGAGCTGTTATCTAATCCTATCCTGTGTGATACTGTCTGCTGAGCTGTGTATCTAATCCTATCCTGTGTGATACTGCCTACTGAGCTGTGTATCTAATCCTATCCTGTGTTGATACGTCTGCTGAGCTGTGTATCTAATCCTATCCTGTGTGATACTGTCTGCTGAGCTGTGTATCTAATCCTATCCTGTGTGATACTGTCTGCTGAGGCTGTGTATCTAATCCTTACCTGTGTGATACTGTCTGCTGAGCTTGTATCTAATCCTATCCTGTGTGATACTGTCTGCTGAGCTGTGTATCTAATCCTATCCTGTGTGATACTGTCTGCTGAGCTGTGTATCTAATCCTATCCTGTGTGATACTGTCTGCTGAGCTGTGTATCTAATCCTATCCTGTGTGATACTGTCTGCTGAGCTGTGTATCTAATCCTATCCTGTGTGATACTGTCTGCTGAGCTGTGTATCTAATCCTATCCTGTGTGATACGTCTGCTGAGCTGTGTATCTAATCCTATCCTGTGTGATACTGTCTGCTGAGCTGTGTATCTAATCCTATCCTGTGTGATACGGCCTGCTGAGCTGTGTATCTAATCCTATCCTGTGTGATACTGTCTGCTGAGCTGAGTATCTAATCCTATCCTGTGTGATACTGTCTGCTGAGCTGTGTATCTAATCCTATCCTGTGTGATACTGTCTGCTGAGCTGTGTATCTAATCCTATCCTGTGTGATACTGTCTGCTGAGCTGTGTATCTAATCCTATCCTGTGTGATACTGTCTGCTGAGCTGTGTATCTAATCCTATCCTGTGTGATACTGTCTGCTGAGCTGTGTATCTAATCCTATCCTGTGTGATACTGTCTGCTGAGCTGTGTATCTAATCCTATCCTGTGTGATACTGTCTTCTGAGCTGTGTATCTAATCCTATCCTGTGTGATACTGTCTGCTGAGCTGTGTATCTAATCCTATCCTGTGTGATACTGTCTGCTGAGCTGTGTATCTAATCCTATCCTGTGTGATACTGTCTGCTGAGCGGTGTATCTAATCCTATCCTGTGTGATACTGCTCTGAGCTGTGTATCTAATCCTATCCTGTGTGATACTGTCTGCTGAGCTGTGTACTATCCTATCCTGTGTGATACTGTCTGCTGACTGTGTATCTAATCCTAGTCCTGTGTGATACTGTCGCTGAGCTGTGTATCTAATCCTATCCTGTGTGATACTGTCTGCTGAGCTGTGTATCTAATCCTATCCTGTGTGATACTGTCTGCTGAGCTGTGTATCTAATCCTATCCTGTGTGATACTGTCTGCTGAGCTGTGTATCTAATCCTATCCTGTGTGATACTGTCTGCTGAGCTGTGTATCTATCTATCCTGTGTGATACTGCCTGCTGAGCTGTGTATCTAATCCTATCCTGTGTGATACTGTCTGCTGAGCTGTGTATCTAATCCTATCCTGTGTGATACTGTCTGCTGAGCTGTGTATCTAATCCTATCCTGTGTGATACTGTCTGCTGAGCTGTGTATCTAATCCTATCCTGTGTGATACTGTCTGCTGAGCTGTGTATCTAATCCTATCCTGTGTGATACTGTCCTGCTGAGCTGTGTATCTAATCCTATCCTGTGTGATACTGTCTGCTGAGCTGTGTATCTAATCCTATCCTGTGTGATACTGTCCTGCTGAGCTGTGTATCTAATCCTATCCTGTGTGATACTGTCTGCTGAGCTGTGTATCTAATCCTATCCTGTGTGATACTGTCTGCTGAGCTGTGTATCTAATCCTATCCTGTGTGATACTGTCTGCTGAGCTGTGTATCTAATCCTATCCTGTGTGATACTGTCTGCTGAGCTGTGTATCTAATCCTATCCTGTGTGATACTGTCTGCTGAGCTGTGTATCTAATCCTATCCTGTGTGATACTGTCTGCTGAGCTGTGTATCTAATCCTATCCTGTGTGATACTGTCTGCTGAGCTGTGTATCTAATCCTATCCTGTGTGATACTGTCTGCTGAGCTGTGTATCTAATCCTATCCTGTGTGATACTGTCTGCTGAGCTGTGTATCTAATCCTATCCTGTGTGATACTGTCTGCTGAGCTGTGTATCTAATCCTATCCTGTGTGATACTGTCTGCTGAGCTGTGTATCTAATCCTATCCTGTGTGATACTGTCTGCTGAGCTGTGTATCTAATCCTATCCTGTGTGATACTGTCTGCTGAGCTGTGTATCTAATCCTATCCTGTGTGATACTGTCTGCTGAGCTGTGTATCTAATCCTATCCTGTGTGATACTGTCTGCTGAGCTGTGTATCTAATCCTATCCTGTGTGATACTGTCTGCTGAGCTGTGTATCTAATCCTATCCTGTGTGATACTGTCTGCTGAGTGTAATCCTGTGGATACTCTGCATGAGGGTAGCTATCCTATCCTGTGTGATACTGTCTGCTGAGCTGTGTATCTAATCCTATCCTGTGTGATACTGCCTGCTGAGCTGTGTATCTAATCCTATCCTGTGTGATACTGTCTGCTGAGCTGTGTATCTAATCCGATCCTGTGTGATACTGTCTGCTGAGCTGTGTATCTAATCCTATCCTGGTGTGATACTGTCCTGCGAGCTGTGTATCTAATCCTAGTCCTGGTGTGATACTGTCTGCTGAAGCTGTGTATCTAATCCTATCCTGTGTGATACTGTCTCCTGAGCTGTGTATCTAATCCTATCCTGTGTGATACTGTCTGCTGAGGCTGTGTATCTAATCCTTATCCTGTGTGATACTGTCTGCTGAGCTGTGTATCTAATCCTATCCTGTGTGATACTGTCTGCTGAGCTGTGTATCTAATCCTATCCTGTGTGATACAGTCTGCTGAGCTGCTGAGCTGTGTATCTAATCCTATCCTGTGTGATACTGTCTGCTGAGCTGTGTATCTAATCCTCTCCTGTGTGATACTGTCTGCTGAGCTGTGTATCTAATCCTATCCTGTGTGATACTGTCTGCTGAGCTGTGTATCTAATCCTATCCTGTGTGATACTGTCTGCTGAGCTGTGTATCTAATCCTATCCTGTGTGATACTGCTGCTGAGCTGTGTACTGAATCCTATCCTGTTGATACTTGCTAGACTGTGTATCTAATCCTATCCTGTGTGATACTGTCTGCTGAGCTGTGTATCTAATCCTATCCTGTGTGATACTGCCTGCTGAGCTGTGTATCTAATCCTATCCTGTGTGATTACTGTCTGCTGAGCTGTGTATCTAATCCTAATCCTGTGTGAGACTAGTCTGCTGAGCTGTGTATCTAATCCTATCCTGTGTGATACTGCCTGCTGAGCTGTGTATCTAATCCTATTCCTGTGTGATACTGTCTGCTGAGCTGTGTATCTAATCCTATCCTGTGTGATACTGTCTGCTGAGCTTGTGTATCTAATCCTATCCTGTGTGATACTGTCTGCTGAGCTGTGTATCTAATCCATCCTGTGGTGATACTGTCTGCTGAGCTGTGTATCTAATCCTATCCTGTGTGATACTGCCTGCTGAGCTGTGTATCTAATCCTATCCTGTGTGATACTGTCTGCTGAGCTGTGTATCTAATCCTATCCTGTGTGATACTGTCTGCTGAGCTGTGTATCTAATCCTATCCTGTGTGATACTGTCTGCTGAGCTGTGTATCTAATCCTATCCTGTGTGATACTGTCTGCTGAGCTGTGTATCTAATCCTATCCTGTGTGATACTGTCTGCTGAGCTGTGTATCTAATCCTATCCTGTGTGATACTGTCTGCTGAGGCTGTGTATCTAATCCTATCCTGTGTGATACTGTCTGCTGAGCTGTGTATCTAATCCTATCCTGTGTGATACTGTCTGCTGAGCTGTGTATCTATCCTATCCTGTGTGATACTGTCTGCTGAGCTGTGTATCTAATCCTATCCTGTGTGATACTGTCTGCTGAGCTGTGTATCTAATCCTATCCTGTGTGATACTGCTGCTGAGCTGTGTATCTAATCCTATCCTGTGTGATACTGTCTGCTGAGCTGTGTATCTAATCCTATCCTGTGTGATACTGCCTGCTGAGCTGTGTATCTAATCCTATCCTGTGTGATACTGTCTGCTGAGCTGTGTATCTAATCCTATCCTGTGTGATACTGTCTGCTGAGCTGTGTATCTAATCCTATCCTGTGTGATACTGCCTGCTGAGCTGTGTATCTAATCCTATCCTGTGTGATACTGTCTGCTGAGCTGTGTATCTAATCCTATCCTGTGTGATACTGTCTGCTGAGCTGTGTATCTAATCCTATCCTGTGTGATACTGTCTGCTGAGCTGTGTATCTAATCCTATCCTGTGTGATACTGTCTGCTGAGCTGTGTATCTAATCCTATCCTGTGTGATACAGGTCTGCTGAGCTGTGTATCTATCCTATCCTGTGTGATACTGTCTGCTGAGCTGTGTATCTAATCCTATCCTGTGTGATACTGTCTGCTGAGCTGTGTATCTAATCCTATCCTGTGTGATACTGTCTGCTGAGCTGTGTATCTAAGCCTGCCATGTGTTATACTGCCTGCTGAGCTGTGTATCTAATCCTATCCTGTTGATACTGTCTGCTGAGCTGTGTATCTAATCCTATCCTGTGTGATACTGTCTGCTGAGCTGTGTATCTAATCCTAGCCTGTGTGATACTGTCTGCTGAGCTGTGTATCTAATCCTATCCTGTGTGATACTGTCTGCTGAGCTGTGTATCTAATCCTATCCTGTGTGATACTGTCTGCTGAGCTGTGTATCTAATCCTATCCTGTGTGATACTGTCTGCTGAGCTGTGTATCTAATCCTATCCTGTGTGATACTGTCTGCTGAGCTGTGTATCTAATCCTATCCTGTGTGATACTGTCTGCTGAGCTGTGTATCTAATCCTATCCTGTGTGATACTGTCTGCTGAGCTGTGTATCTAATCCTATCCTGTGTGATACTGTCTGCTGAGCTGTGTATCTAATCCTATCCTGTGTGATACTGTCTGCTGAGCTGTGTATCTAATCCTATCCTGTGTGATACCGTCTGCTGAGCTGTGGATCTAATCCTCTGTGTGATACTGTCTGCTGAGCTGTGTATCTAATCCTATCCTGTGTGATACTGTCTGCTGAGCTGTGTATCTAATCCTATCCTGTGTGATACCGTCTGCTGAGCTGTGTATCTAATCCTATCCTGTGTGATACAGTCTGCTGAGCTGTGTATCTAATCCTATCCTGTGTGATACTGTCTGCTGAGCTGTGTATCTAATCCTATCCTGTGTGATACCGTCTGCTTAACTGTGTATCTAATCCTATCCTGTGTGATACTGTCTGCTGATCTGTGTATCTAATCCTATCCTGTGTGATACTGCCTGCTGAGCTGTGTATCTAAGCCTGCCATGTGTTATACTGTCTGCTGAGCTGTGTATCTAAGGCTTCTTTCGCACTCGCGCTTTCCCTTTCCGCTATTGAGATACATTATAGGATCTCAATCGCGGAAGAATATGATTCCGGTTTGCCCCTATTCATTGTCAATGGGGACAAAACTGAGGTGAATGAAACTGAACGCTCCAGAATGAATTCCGTTCTTTTTGGTTGCGTCCCCATCGCGGACACAATAATCCTGCAAGCAGCGTTTTTCTGTCCGCGATGTGGTGCGGAGCAAAACGGATCCAAGATGGGGGCGGAGTTCCGGCGAGGCACGGCAGCACACGGCACGAGGCTGCCGGAGTAAATGTCGGACATGTCGTAGTTTTATTCCGGCAGCCTCTTGCCGCGCGCTGCCGTCCCTCGCCGGAGCTCCGCTTATAGTCAATGGGGACAGAGCGGCAGTCTGGAGGCACACGGTCACTAGCGGCAGGAGGTCCGTGCCGCTAGTGTGAAAGTAGCCTGAGCCTACCATGTATGATGCCTTCTCAGGGCTACCTTCCGGTTTTGGAGACCTCACTGACTCGCTCGTTGGTTACATTGTTTTTCTTTGCAGGAAGTGCTAATGTTTTGGCAGTTACTTTGTATCCATCTGATCTCCAGCTCAGCAGAAGGTCCCTGTGACCTCTGTGCCGCGCTCGCCTCCGTCAGTCAGCGCAGAGCGTGCGGTTTTCCTGAGCTGCTATTTTGGGAAATATACAATTAATATCTCAGATGTCTTCACAGGATGTAAATCCATCAGTGTCGATATAAGAGGCTGCCGGCGGGGCGGACGCTGGGGCGCGCTTTGTGTATCATACAACGCGCTGACGCTGTGTTTTGGTTCTGGTAACACTTACTTGTCTTTTCAGGGGTGGCCGTGCTGGAAGGTCCCATGTATGCCGTAGGCGGCCATGATGGATGGAGCTACCTGAACACAGTGGAGCGCTGGGACCCGCAGGCTCGGCAGTGGAATTACGTGGCCAGTATGTCCACACCCAGGAGTACGGTCGGGGTGGCAGCTTTGAATAACAAGTGAGTGCAGGAGATTTATGGCAGCCGGTCTCATGTTTTGTAGGCGGGATACTGGATGCGCCTGATAGTGATCTGGATTCAGAGGATGGATTTACAGGAGGCAGCAGAGGAGGACTTCTCACAAAGCAGGGACATCAGTGATCTGCTGCTTCCAGAGGAGGACTCGCTGGTAGAAGAATCATTGTAAGAGCAAATCCGGTCACCGCGGGCAGTCTCTTCCTCCTGTGCAGTCTCTTCCTCCTGCGCAGTCTATTCCTCCTGCGCAGTCTCTTCCTCCTGCGCAGTCTCTTCCTCCTGCGCAGTCTCTTCCTCCTGTGCAGTCTCTTCCTCCTGCCCAGTCTCTTCCTCCTGCGCAGTCTCTTCCTCCTGCGCAGTCTCTTCCTCCTGCGCAGTCTCTTCCTCCTGTGCAGTCTCTTCCTCCTGCCCAGTCTCTTCCTCCTGCGCAGTCTCTTCCTCCTGCGCAGTCATTGACTGGGATTTACTAATTTTCAAGATGGCGTGAATCTAGATCAGCAGTCTAGACCTACACCAGATCTCTCACAGGGGCCCCGGCTGATGATACATTGCCTGCTTATACCGGGGTCTAGACCTGCACCAGATCTATCACAGGGGCCCCGGCTAATGATACATTACCTCCTTATACCGAGGTCTAGTCCTGCACCAGATCTATCACAGGGGCCCCGGCTAATGATACATTACCTCCTTATACCGAGGTCTAGTCCTGCACCAGATCTACCACAGGGGCCCCGGCTGATGATACATTACCTCCTTATACTGGGGTCTAGTCCTGCACCAGATCTATCACAGGGGCCCCGGCTGATGATACATTACCTCCTTATACCGGGGTCTAGACCTGCACCAGATCTATCACAGGGGCCCCGGCTAATGATACATTACCTCCTTATACCGAGGTCTAGTCCTGCACCAGATCTACCACAGGGGCCCCGGCTGATGATACATTACCTCCTTATACCGGGGTCTAGCCCTGCACCAGATCTATCACAGGGGCCCCGGCTGATGATACATTACCTCCTTATACCGGGGTCTAGTCCTGCACCAGATCTATCACAGGGGCCCCGGCTGATGATACATTACCTCCTTATACCGGGGTCTAGTCCTGCACCAGATCTATCACAGGGGCCCCGGCTGATGATACATTACCTCCTTATACCGGGGTCTAGTCCTGCACCAGATCTATCACAGGGGCCCCGGCTGATGATACATTACCTCCTTATACCGAGGTCTAGACCTGCACCAGATCTATCACAGGGGCCCCGGCTGATGATACATTACCTCCTTATACCGGGGTCTAGTCCTGCACCAGATCTATCACAGGGGCCCCGGCTGATGATACATTACCTCCTTATACCGGGGTCTAGACCTACACCAGATCTATCACAGGGGCCCCGGCTGATGATACATTACCTCCTTATACCGAGGTCTAGACCTGCACCAGATCTATCACAGGGGCCCCGGCTGATGATACATTACCACCTTATACCGGGGTCTAGACCTGCACCAGATCTATCACAGGGGCCCCGGCTGATGATACATTACCTCCTTATACCGGGGTCTAGACCTGCACCAGATCTATCACAGGGGCCCCGGCTGATGGTACATTACCTCCTTATACCGGGGTCTAGTCCTGCACCAGATCTATCACAGGGGCCCCGGCTGATGGTACATTACCTCCTTATACCGGGGTCTAGTCCTGCACCAGATCTATCACAGGGGCCCCGGCAGATGATACATTACCTCCTTATACTGGGGTCTAGTCCTGCACCAGATCTATCACAGGGGCCCCGGCTGATGATACATTACCTCCTTATACCGGGGTCTAGACCTGCACCAGATCTATCACAGGGGCCCCGGCTGATGATACATTACCTCCTTATACCGGGGTCTAGTCCTGCACCAGATCTATCACAGGGGCCCCGGCTGATGATACATTACCTCCTTATACTGGGGTCTAGACCTGCACCAGATCTATCACAGGGGCCCCCGACTGATGATACATTACCTCCTTATTCCGGGGTCTAGTCCTGCACCAGATCTATCACAGGGGCCCCGGCTGATGATACATTACCTCCTTATACCGGGGTCTAGCCCTGCACCAGATCCATCACAGGGGCCCCGGCTGATGATACATTACCTCCTTATACCGGGGTCTAGTCCTGCACCAGATCTATCACAGGGGCCCGGCTGATCATACATTACCTCCTTATACCGGGGTCTAGCCCTGCACCAGATCTATCACAGGGGCCCCGGCTGATGATACATTACCTCCTTATACCGGGGTCTAGACCTGCACCGCATCTATCACAGGGGCCCCGGCTGATGATACATTGCCTCCTTATACCGGGGTCTAGTCCTGCACCAGATCTATCACAGGGGCCCGGCTGATGATACATTACCTCCTTATACCGGGGTCTAGACCTGCACCAGATCTATCACAGGGGTCCCGGCTGATGATACATTACCTCCTTATACCGGGGTCTAGTCCTGCACCAGATCTATCACAGGGGCCCCGGCTGATGGTACATTACCTCCTTATACCGGGGTCTAGTCCTGCACCAGATCTATCACAGGGGCCCCGGCTGATGGTACATTACCTCCTTATACTGGGGTCTAGTCCTGCACCAGATCTATCACAGGGGCCCCGGCTGATGGTACATTACCTCCTTATACCGGGGTCTAGTCCTGCATCAGATCTATCACAGGGGCCCCGGCTGATGATACATTACCTCCTTATACCGGGGTCTAGACCTGCACCAGATCTATCACAGGGGCCCCGGCTGATGATACATTACCTCCTTATACCGGGGTCTAGTCCTGCACCAGATCTATCACAGGGGCCCCGGCTGATGATACATTACCCCCTTATTCCAGGGTCTAGCCCTGCACCAGATCTATCACAGGGGCCCCGGCTGATGATACATTACCTCCTTATACCGGGGTCTAGTCCTGCACCAGATCTATCACAGGGGCCCCGGCTGATGATACATTACCTCCTTATTCCAGGGTCTAGCCCTGCACCAGATCTATCACAGGGGCCCCGGCTGATGATACATTACCCCCTTATTCCAGGGTCTAGCCCTGCACCAGATCTATCACAGGGGCCCCGGCTGATGGTACATTACCTCCTTATACCGCGGTCTAGCCCTGCACCAGATCTATCACAGGGGCCCCGGCTGATGGTACATTACCTCCTTATACCGGGGTCTAGTCCTGCACCAGATCTATCACAGGGGCCCCGGCTGATGATATATTACCTCCTTATACCGGGGTCTAGACCTGCACCAGATCTATCACAGGGGCCCCGGCTGATGATACATTTGATGCAGACACCTTTGTGTTACTCCATAGAACTATTAGTTTTCACACTTTAAGGCCTCTTGCACACAAAGTTTTTTTTTTTTCCATTTGTGTTCCGTTTTTTGTGTTCCATTTACGGAACCATTCTTTTCAATGGATCCGCAAAAAAAGTAGAAGGTACTTCATATGACTTCTGTTTCCTAATTTCCATTTTTCCGTTCTGTTCAAAGATAGACCATGTCCTATTATTAAAGAAAAATTAAAGGACGGCTCACCCCTTTCTACTATAGTAAGGTGCTCTAATCTTTTGATACATCCTGATCAAAGAATTAAGTCAAAAATGTAGATTGGCCCTCCAACAGTCGGGGCCACTAGGAAGCCTTATGAATAAAAGATCAAAGTTTATTAAAAATACAAAGAGTAAAAATATATAAATTGAAAATATAGAACATCAGTGATCTAAGATATTGAAAAAAAGTAACATCCACTAATGACTTCCACTAATGAATGGAAAACTACTCCTGCTTAGGACTCTTAATTAGGCCTCATGCACACGACTGTGCCGTTTTTTGCGGTCCGCAAAAAACGGAAGCCGCCCGCGTTCCTTCCTCAATTTGCGGAACGGAACGGGCGGCCCATCGTAGACATGCGGCTCGGGTGCGGACCCATTCACTTCAATGGGGACGCAAAAGATGCGGACAGCACTCTGTGTGCTGTCCGCATCCGTTGCACCGTTCCGTGGCCCCGCAAAAAAAATATAGCATGTTCTATTCTTGTCCATTTTGCATTTCTACATTTCTAATGGGCCACTCGTTCTGTTCCGCAAATTGCGGAAGGCACACGTGCGCCTTCTGTTTTTTGCGGATCTGCGGTTTGCGGACCACAAAAAGCAGCACGGTGGTGTGCATGAGGCCTTATGTTGTTTCATACAATATATTCAAATGTATCTAATCTTGTTTTTAAACATTATTTATTAACATATTATGCTGAGTTGTATAAATATCCTTGATGTCTTCTACTGCAGCATGTAGTTGCGTTACCGCAGTGAGTTACGCAGTATAGCAGAATGTCGCAGTATGGAATATATGTCCTTTGTTGGTTTGGACCAATAAATGACTCTTTCCAAGTCTTTGGTAATCGTCAATATATATTAGCCATGTGCATTCATGCATATACCGGCATATAGAGTTGTTGCAAGTTACTCGCGGTTTGTTGCGGGTAAGTGAAAAAACCAGTGTCTGCTGTGGCGTCCCACGTGGTCTTCGGCACTTAGCGTCTTACCTCCACACTTGTATCTCTCTTGTGAGTAGTTTCTATCTTAAAATGCCAAATGTTGAGTCCAAATCTCGGTGGTATTAGAGAAGTTTCGCCGGCTGCTGATATCACTACAGTACCTCCAGCTGTAGATTCGGAATCTCGTGGCTCCCGGGAGAGATGGGAAAAAATATTGTGAAGCTCTTATTTTGTTTAAAAATCTAATTGTCTGTGTCCTAAAGAGCAGAGATATTTGCGAGTGACTTAGTACGCGTTTCAAAGTACACCTTTACTCCTTCATCTGTCCTATTATTGTCCGCATTACGGACAAGGATAGTCCTGTTCTGTTAGGGGCCAGCTGTTCCGTTCCACAAAGTACGGAATGCACACGGACGTCATCTGTATTTATTGCGGACCGCAAAATACTGAAAAAGCCATACGGTCGTGTGCAAGAGGCCTAACAGAGAGCTTTATGCATTGTAGCACGTTTTGGTGCAAAACAGTGTATCTTTGGTCACAACCACTTCATCCATCCATCTCCAAGGAGCTTCACTTTCTCTCAGAATTACAATGTAGGATCCGAGTTGCAACAAAATGCTTCTGATTTGCACCACTTTTTAGAGAGATTGTAGACGCAGATAGCTTAGTAAATGGAGGCTGCTCTCTGCAGTCTCTTCCTCTTGTGCAGTTTCTCTTTGAGCCGTTCGTGCTCCAGACATCTTCTTCTTCTTCTTGTTGTCTTTCATGTGGAGACTCCTCTCCATCCCTCTTGCTGGTCCTCCTGGCAGTCCATCATAGTAAGCACTGTTGAGATCTGGGTGTATTCGCTGTTGTAAAAAGTCTTCACTCTGTTTTTGGCAAAACAAACGTTTATATTTATTTTGAGTAGGGATGAGCGAACTCGAACTGTATAGTTCGGGTTCGTACCGAATTTTGGGGTGTCCGTGACACGGACCCGAACCCGGACATTTTCGTAAAAGTCCGGGTTCGGGTTCGGTGTTCGTCGCTTTCTTCGCGCTTTTGTGACGCTTTCTTGGCGCTTTTTGAAAGGCTGCAAAGCAGCCAATCAACAAGCGTCATACTACTTGCCCCAAGAGGCCATCACAGCCATGCCTACTATTGGCATGGCTGTGATTGGCCAGAGCACCATGTGACCCAGCCTCTATTTAAGCTGGAGTCACATAGCGCCGCCCGTCACTCTGCTCTGATTAGCGTAGGGAGAGGTTGCGGCTGCGACAGTAGGGCGAGATTAGGCAGATTAACTCCTCCAAAGGACTTGATTAACTGATCGATCTGCAGCTGTGGATCATTGAGCTGCTGATCCTCAATTGCTCACTGTTTTTAGGCTGCCCAGACCGTTTGTCAGTCACATTTTTCTGGGGTGATCGGCGGCCATTTTGTGTCTTGTGGTGCGCCAGCACAAGCTGCGACCAAGTGCATTTAACCCTCAATGGTGTGGTTGTTTTTTGGCCATATACTACATCAGGGGCAAGCTGCGCCCAACACCAAGTGCATTTAACCCTCAGTAGTGTGGTTGGTCAAGCTATCACACCAAGTGCATTTAACCAGCAATAGTCTGTTCATTTTTTGGCCATATACTACATCAGGGGCAAGCTGCGCCCGTCACCAAGTGCATTTAACCCTCAGTAGTGTGGTTGGTCAAGCTGTGACACCAAGTGCATTTAACCAGCAATAGTCTGTTCATTTTTTGGCCATATACTACATCAGGGGCAAGCTGCGCCCATCACCAAGTGCATTTAACCAGCAATAGTGTGGTTATTTTTTGGCCATATCCCAGTCTAATTCTGTCACTAAACCCATACCGGTCACCCAGCGCCTAAATACTAGGCCTCAAATTTATATCCCGCTAAATCTCTCGTTACCGCTGTCCTGTTGTGGCTGGGAAAGTTATTTAGTGTCCGTCAAAGCACATTTTTTGTTCTGGGTTGAAATACAATTCCCAATTTAGCAATTTAAAAATTTAGTGGTTTCTGCTATATCAGAGCTATTTGAAATCTATCCCTAAAAGGGTATATAATATTCAAGGTGCACATTGGGTCATTCAGAATAACTTCACACACACCCGCTTCTGTGCATTTCCAAGTCTAATTCTGTCACTAAACCCATACCTGTCACCCAGCGCCTAAATACTAGGCCTCAAATTCATATCCAGATAAATCTGTCCTTAGTGCTGTAGCTGGGCGAGTTATTTAGTGTCCGTTCAAGCACATTTCTTGTTCTGGGTTGAAATACAATTCCCAATTTAGCAATTTCATAATTTAGTGGTTTCTGCTATATCAGAGCTATTTGAAATCTATCCCTAAAAGGGTATATAATATTCAAGGTGCACATAGGGTCATTCAGAATAACTTCACACACACCCGCTACTGTGTATTTCCAAGTCTAATTCTGTCACTAAATCCATACCGGTCACCCAGCGCCTAAATACTAGGCCTCAAATTTATATCCCGCTGAATTTGAATACAATACATTGGGCCAAATAATATATTTGTTGTTGTGGTGAACCATAACAATGAGAAAAACATCTAGTAAGGGACGCGGACGTGGACATGGTCGTGGTGGTGTTAGTGGACCCTCTGGTGCTGGGAGAGGACGTGGCCGTTCTGCCACAGCCACACGTCCTAGTGTACCAACTACCTCAGGTCCCAGTAGCCGCCAGAATTTACAGCGATATATGGTGGGGCCCAATGCCGTTCTAAGGATGGTAAGGCCTGAGCAGGTACAGGCATTAGTCAATTGGGTGGCCGACAGTGGATCCAGCACGTTCACATTATCTCCCACCCAGTCTTCTGCAGAAAGCGCACAGATGGCGCCTGAAAACCAACCCCATCAGTCTGTCACATCACCCCCATGCATACCAGGGAAACTGTCTCAGCCTCAAGTTATGCAGCAGTCTCTTATGCTGTTTGAAGACTCCGCTGGCAGGGTTTCCCAAGGGCATCCACCTAGCCCTTCCCCAGCGGTGAAAGACATAGAATGCACTGACGCACAACCACTTATGTTTCCTGATGATGAGGACATGGGAATACCACCTCAGCATGTCTCTGATGATGACGAAACACAGGTGCCAACTGCTGCGTCTTTCTGCAGTGTGCAGACTGAACAGGAGGTCAGGGATCAAGACTGGGTGGAAGACGATGCAGGGGACGATGAGGTCCTAGACCCCACATGGAATGAAGGTCGTGCCACTGACTTTCACAGTTCGGAGGAAGAGGCAGTGGTGAGACCGAGCCAACAGCGTAGCAAAAGAGGGAGCAGTGGGCAAAAGCAGAACACCCGCCGCCAAGAGACTCCGCCTGCTACTGACCGCCGCCATCTGGGACCGAGCACCCCAAAGGCAGCTTCAAGGAGTTCCCTGGCATGGCACTTCTTCAAACAATGTGCTGACGACAAGACCCGAGTGGTTTGCACGCTGTGCCATCAGAGCCTGAAGCGAGGCATTAACGTTCTGAACCTGAGCACAACCTGCATGACCAGGCACCTGCATGCAAAGCATGAACTGCAGTGGAGTAAACACCTTAAAACCAAGGAAGTCACTCAGGCTCCCCCTGCTACCTCTTCTGCTGCTGCCGCCTCGGCCTATTCTGCTGCTGCCTGCCTGCCGCCTCGGCCTCTTCCTCCGCCTCTGGAGGAACGTTGGCACCTGCCGCCCAGCAAACAGGGGATGTACCACCAACACCACCACCACCACCTCCGTCACCAAGCGTCTCAACCATGTCACACGCCAGCGTTCAGCTCTCCATCTCACAAACATTTGATAGAAAGCGTAAATTCCCACCTAGCCACCCTCGATCCCTGGCCCTGAATGCCAGCATTTCTAAACTACTGGCCTATGAAATGCTGTCATTTAGGCTGGTGGACACAGACAGCTTCAAACAGCTCATGTCGCTTGCTGTCCCACAGTATGTTGTTCCCAGCCGGCACTACTTCTCCAAGAGAGCCGTGCCTTCCCTGCACAACCAAGTATCCGATAAAATCAAGTGTGCACTGCGCAACGCCATCTGTAGCAAGGTCCACCTAACCACAGATACGTGGACCAGTAAGCACGGCCAGGGACGCTATATCTCCCTAACTGCACACTGGGTAAATGTAGTGGCAGCTGGGCCCCAGGCGGAGAGCTGTTTGGCGCACGTCCTTCCGCCGCCAAGGATCGCAGGGCAACATTCTTTGCCTCCTGTTGCCACCTCCTCCTTCTCGGCTTCCTCCTCCTCTTCTTCCACCTGCTCATCCAGTCAGCCACACACCTTCACCACCAACTTCAGCACAGCCCGGGGTAAACGTCAGCAGGCCATTCTGAAACTCATATGTTTGGGGGACAGGCCCCACACCGCACAGGAGTTGTGGCGGGGTATAGAACAACAGACCGACGAGTGGTTGCTGCCGGTGAGCCTCAAGCCCGGCCTGGTGGTGTGTGATAATGGGCGAAATCTCGTTGCAGCTCTGGGACTAGCCAATTTGACGCACATCCCTTGCTTGGCGCATGTGCTGAATTTGGTGGTGCAGAAGTTCATTCACAACTACCCCGACATGTCAGAGCTGCTGCATAAAGTGCGGGCCGTCTGTTCGCGCTTCCGGCGTTCACATCCTGCTGCTGCTCGCCTGTCTGCGCTACAGCGTAACTTCGGCCTTCCCGCTCACCGCCTCATATGCGACGTGCCCACCAGGTGGAACTCCACCTTGCACATGCTGGACAGACTGTGCGAGCAGCAGCAGGCCATAGTGGAGTTTCAGCTGCAGCACGCACGGGTCAGTCGCACTACAGAACAGCACCACTTCACCACCAATGACTGGGCCTCCATGCGAGACCTGTGTGCCCTGTTGCGCTGTTTCGAGTACTCCACCAACATGGCCAGTGGCGATGACACCGTTATCAGCGTTACAATACCACTTCTATGTCTCCTTGAGAAAACACTTAGGGCGATGATGGAAGAGGAGGTGGCCCAGGAGGAGGAGGAGGAGGAGGAGGAAGAGGGGTCATTTTTAGCACTTTCAGGCCAGTCTCTTCGAAGTGACTCAGAGGGAGGTTTTTGGCAACAGCAGAGGCCAGGTACAAATGTGGCCAGCCAGGGCCCACTACTGGAGGACGAGGAGGACGAGGATGAGGAGGAGGTGGAGGAGGATGAGGATGAAGCATGGTCACAGCGGGGTGGCACCCAACGCAGCTCGGGTCCATCACTGGTGCGTGGCTGGGGGGAAAGGCAGGACGATGACGATACGCCTCCCACAGAGGACAGCTTGTCCTTACCCCTGGGCAGCCTGGCACACATGAGCGACTACATGCTGCAGTGCCTGCGCAACGACAGCAGAGTTGCCCACATTTTAACCTGTGCGGACTACTGGGTTGCCACCCTGCTGGATCCACGCTACAAAGACAATGTGCCCACCTTACTTCCTGCACTGGAGCGTGATAGGAAGATGCGCGAGTACAAGCGCACGTTGGTAGACGCGCTACTGAGAGCATTCCCAAATGTCACAGGGGAACAAGTGGAAGCCCAAGGCCAAGGCAGAGGAGGAGCAAGAGGTCGCCAAGGCAGCTGTGTCACGGCCAGCTCCTCTGAGGGCAGGGTTAGCATGGCAGAGATGTGGAAAACTTTTGTCAACACGCCACAGCTAACTGCACCACCACCTGATACGCAACGTGTTAGCAGGAGGCAACATTTCACTAACATGGTGGAACAGTACGTGTGCACACCCCTCCACGTACTGACTGATGGTTCGGCCCCATTCAACTTCTGGGTCTCTAAATTGTCCACGTGGCCAGAGCTAGCCTTTTATGCCTTGGAGGTGCTGGCCTGCCCGGCAGCCAGCGTTTTGTCTGAACGTGTATTCAGCACGGCAGGGGGCGTCATTACAGACAAACGCAGCCGCCTGTCTACAGCCAATGTGGACAAGCTGACGTTCATAAAAATGAACCAGGCATGGATCCCACAGGACCTGTCCGTCCCTTGTCCAGATTAGACATTAACTACCTCCCCATAACCATATATTATTGGACTCCAGGGCACTTCCTCATTCAATCCTATTTTTATTTTCATTTTACCATTATATTGCGAGGCTACCCAAAGTTGAATGAACCTCTCCTCTGCCTGTGTGCTAGGCCTAAATATATGCCAATGGACTGTTGCAGTGGTGGCTGACATGAAGCCTGATTCTCTGCTATGACATGCAGACTGATTCTCTGCTGACATGAAGCCAGATTGTCTGTTACGGGACCTCTCTGCTCTGCCTGTGTGCTAGGCCTAAATATATGCCAATGGACTGTTGCAGTGGTGGCTGACATGAAGCCTGATTCTCTGCTATGACATGCAGACTGATTCTCTGCTGACATGAAGCCAGATTGTCTGTTACGGGACCTCTCTCCTCTGCCTGTGTGCTAGGCCTAAATATATGCCAATGGACTGTTGCAGTGGTGGCTGACGTGAAGCCTCATTCTCTGCTATGACATGCAGACTGATTCTCTGCTGACATGAAGCCAGATTCGTCTGTTACGGGACCTCTCTGCTCTGCCTGTGTGCTAGGCCTAAATATATGCCAATGGACTGTTGCAGTGGTGGGTGACGTGAAGCCTCATTCTCTGCTATGACATGCAGACTGATTCTCTGCTGACATGAAGCCAGATTCGTCTGTTACGGGACCTCTCTCCTCTGCCTGTGTGCTAGGCCTAAATATATGCCAATGGACTGTTGCAGTGGTGGCTGACGTGAAGCCTCATTCTCTGCTATGACATGCAGACTGATTCTCTGCTGACATGAAGCCAGATTGTCTGTTACGGGACCTCTCTCCTCTGCCTGTGTGCTAGGCCTAAATATATGCCAATGGACTGTTGCAGTGGTGGCTGACGTGAAGCCTCATTCTCTGCTATGACATGCAGACTGATTCTCTGCTGACATGAAGCCAGATTGTCTGTTACGGGACCTCTCTCCTCTGCCTGTGTGCTAGGCCTAAATATATGCCAATGGACTGTTGCAGTGGTGGCTGACGTGAAGCCTCATTCTCTGCTATGACATGCAGACTGATTCTCTGCTGACATGAAGCCAGATTGTCTGTTACGGGACCTCTCTGCTCTGCCTGTGTGCTAGGCCTAAATATATGCCAATGGACTGTTGCAGTGGTGGGTGACGTGAAGCCTCATTCTCTGCTATGACATGCAGACTGATTCTCTGCTGACATGAAGCCAGATTGTCTGTTACGGGACCTCTCTCCTCTGCCTGTGTGCTAGGCCTAAATATATGCCAATGGACTGTTGCAGTGGTGGCTGACGTGAAGCCTCATTCTCTGCTATGACATGCAGACTAATTCTCTGCTGACATGAAGCCAGATTGTCTGTTACGGGACCTCTCTCCTCTGCCTGGGTGCTGGGCCTAAATTTATGACAATGGACTGTTGCAGTGGTGGCTGACGTGAAGCCTGATTCTCTGCTATGACATGCAGACTGATTCTCTGCTGACATGAAGCCAGATCCTCTGTTACGGGACCTCTCTCCTCTGCCTGTGTGCTAGGCCTAAATATATGCCAATGGACTGTTGCAGTGGTGGCTGACGTGAAGCCTCATTCTCTGCTATGACATGCAGACTGATTCTCTGCTGACATGAAGCCAGATTCTCTGTTACGGGACCTCTCTCCTCTGCCTGTGTGTGTGCTGGGCCTAAATATATGCCAATGGACTGTTGCAGTGGTGGCTGACGTGAAGCCTCATTCTCTGCTATGACATGCAGACTAATTCTCTGCTGACATGAAGACAGATTCTCTGTTACGGGACCTCCCTCCTCTGCCTGGGTGCTGGGCCTAAATATATGCCAATGGACTGTTGCAGTGGTGGCTGACGTGAAGCCTCATTCTCTGCTATGACATGCAGACTAATTCTCTGCTGACATGAAGACAGATTCTCTGTTATGGGACCTCTCTCCTCTGCCTGGGTGCCGGGGCCTAAATATCTGAGAATGGACTGTTCCAGTGGTGGGTGACGGGAAGCCAGATTCTCTGCTATGGGACCTCTCTCCAATTGATTTTGGTTAATTTTTATTTATTTAATTTTTATTTTAATTCATTTCCCTATCCACATTTGTTTGCAGGGGATTTACCTACATGTTGCTGCCTTTTGCAGCCCTCTAGCTCTTTCCTGGGCTGTTTTACAGCCTTTTTAGTGCCGAAAAGTTCGGTTCCCCATTGACTTCAATGGGGTTCGGGTTCGGGACGAAGTTCGGATCGGGTTCGGATCCCGAACCCGAACATTTCCGGGATGTTCGGCCGAACTTCTCGAACCCGAACATCCAGGTGTTCGCTCAACTCTAATTTTGAGCAAAAATAAAAACGAAATAACAGCAAATGAAAAACCCTCGGAAGTATCAAGTATCTCCCCAGGGTCCAGCTCTGAACTGAAGATGGAAGATAGCACGTTCCACAGGTGCCCTTAAATACTCAAGACTCAGGATCACATCGTCTCATGGAAGAGGAGCTTGTAACCTTCTTTACATGCATATCATGGAACGGCCAAGTTGTGCCAAAGAAACCAAAATATTATACTTTTTCAGTTTAATTGCTGCTCTTCCTCTCGTAGGATAATCAGCTGCACCCGTCTAATCCCCTCTAAGGCCTTATTCACATATCAGTAAGGCCGGGTTCACATCACCCTTTATTTTTCCATTCTTCTGCATGCAGGACTTTTATTGATGGATCAGAACATGTAAAAAATAAGTGAACCCGGCCTAAGTCACGGATGTGTGCTGCTGTCCATGTTCTCCAAAGAAACCACACGTGTACAAATTCATTTAATGGGTGTGTTCACACATCCGTGTTTTAGCACGCTCTGTGGGTTTGTGGTTTTAGCACGGATTCCTGCTCTATTTGTATCTGTGTTTAGGGAACCATCACCCCCATTATATCGTATGGGTCCATGAAAAACAGGGACCCGACTTGGGCACCATCCGTGTTTTGTCCATGTTTCACAGACCAGTTAGAGGAGGTGCTCTGAAAATTAATTTTCAGCTGTGTAGTGTCTGCGATTTGCAGACCGCAAAACACTTACAGCCGTGTGCATGAGCCCTAAACACGGATTCTTCACGGAAATCTTCATGGTTGAATCACTGACCCTCTGATTATAGATTTCATCACCTACATGGATGTGTGAATAAGGCCTAAGACAGGCAAGGTTATAATTAGGGATGAGCGAATCGACTTCAGATGAAACATCCCAAGTCGATTCTCATAATACTTATTTAGAATACTGTACGGGGCGGGCGCTGTACAGTATTCAATGAGCCGAAGTTATTACTTCGCGAAGTCTCGCGAGACCTTTAATAATAACTTCATATATTATTTTGTACTGTAAAAAAAACATTTCACAAACTCGGGTTCGGTTCCAAGTGGTACCTTGGAACTGAACCTGAGTCTGAAAAAGTTTTTTTACAGTAGAAATTAATTTTTTAAATTATTACCCAAAGTCTCGCGAGTCTTCACAAAGTAATAACTTTGGCTCATCTGAGCCAATACATTCTAATATTATTATTATTTATTATTAGAGCGCCATTCATTCCATAGCGCTGTACATATGATAAGCGGAGCACATACATGATACAGACAAGTGCACTAATCATAAACAAGATGAGTTACAGACTGGTACAGAAGGAGAGAGGGCCCTGCCCGCGAGGCGTACAATCTACATGGTATGGGAGAAGGACACAGTAGGTGCGGGTGAAGCTGGTTGTGGTGGTATAGAGGCAGCAGGGTCACTGGTTGGAGGCTTGTCTGAAGAGGTGGGTTTTCAGGTTTCTTTTGAAGGATTCCCCTGTAGGTGAGTCTGATATGTTGGGGTAGCGAGTTCCAGAGTATGGGGGATGCACGGGAGAAATCTTTGAGGCGATTGTGGGAAGAGGTGACAAGAGGAGAGGAGAGAAGGAGGTCTTGTGAGGATCGGAGAGTGCGTGTGGGGGTGTATCGGGAAAGTAGCTCAGAGATGTAGGGAGGGGACAGGTTGTGGACGGCCTTGTATGTGTTTGTCAGTACTTTGAACTGAATTCGCTGGGCAATGGGGATCGAGTGAAGGGATTGGCAGAGGGGAGAGGCAGAGGAGTAATAAGGTGAGAGGTGGATTAGTCGGGCAGCGGAGTTGAGGATAAATTGGAGGGGTGCGAGCGTGCTAGATGGAAGGCCACAGAGGAGAGTGTTGCAGTAGTCTAGGCGGGAGATGATGAGGGCATGTACAAGCATTTTCGCACATTCAAAGTTGAGGAAAGCGCGGATGCGGGAGATGTTTTTGAGTTGGAGGCGGCAGGTGGTGGAAAGGGCTTGGATGTGCGGTCGGAAGGAGAGGGCAGAATCCAAGGTCACTCCAAGGAGGCGGACTTGGTTGAGGGGGGAGAGTGCGCAGCCATTGATCGTGATAGGTCTGTTGGGGAAGATGATGAATTCTGTTTTATCCATGTTGAGTTTTAGAAACCGAAAGGCGAAGAAGGATGATATAGAAGATAGACATTGTGGGATTCTGGATAGTAAGGTGGTGATGTCTGGACCAGAGAGGTAGATCTGTGTGTCGTCAGCATAAGGCCTCATGCACACAGTCGTTGTTTGGGTCCACACTCCGTGTGCTGTCCGCATCTGTTGCTCCGTTCTGTGGCCCCGCAAAAAAATAAAATAGCATGTCCTATTCTTGTCTGCGCTTTGCGAACAAGAATAGGCATTTATATTGAAGGCTGTCCGTGCCGTTCCGGGTCAGTGATGCAAAGAGATGAGAGAGTTTGCAACAGAAGGGAGTGGTCGAAAGTGTCAAAGGCAGAGGACAGGTCAAGGAGAAGGAGGACACAGTAATGGAGAAGGCAGAGGACAGGTCAAGGAGAAGGAGGACACAGTAATGGAGAAGGCAGAGGACAGGTCAAGGAGAAGGAGGACACAGTAATGGAGAAGGCAGAGGACAGGTCAAGGAGAAGGAGGACACAGTAATGGAGAAGGCAGAGGACAGGTCAAGGAGAAGGAGGACACAGTAATGGAGAAGGCAGAGGACAGGTCAAGGAGAAGGAGGACACAGTAATGGAGAAGGCAGAGGACAGGTCAAGGAGAAGGAGGACACAGTAATGGAGAAGGCAGAGAACAGGTCAAGGAGAAGGAGGACACAGTAATGGAGAAGGCAGAGGACAGGTCAATGAGAAGGAGGACACAGTAATGGAGAAGGCAGAGGACAGGTCAAGGAGAAGGAGGACACAGTAATGGAGAAGGCAGAGGACAGGTCAAGGAGAAGGAGGACACAGTAATGGAGAAGGCAGAGGACAGGTCAAGGAGAAGGAGGACACAGTAATAGAGAAGGCAGAGGACAGGTCAAGGAGAAGGAGGACACAGTAATGGAGAAGGCAGAGGACAGGTCAAGGAGAAGGAGGACACAGTAATGGAGAAGGCAGAGGACAGGTCAATGAGAAGGAGGACACAGTATTGTTTCTTGGTTTTGGCTGTCAGTAGCTCATTGGTGACTTTGGTAAGGGCAGTCTCAGTCGAGTGGTGGGGTCGGAAGCCAGATTGTAGGCGGTCAAAGAGGGAGCAGGAGGAGAGATGAGAGGACAGTTCCCAATGGACATGTTGTTCAAGTAGCTTTAAGGCAAAAGAAAGAAGTGATATGGGGCAATAACTGGACAAAGAAGATGGGTCAAGTGAAGGCTTTTTGAGGATGGGTGTAATGGTAGCATGTTTAAAAGCAGAGGGGAAGACCCCAGAGGTTAGTGATAGGTTGAAGAGATGAGTTAGTGCTGGGATAAACACTGTGGTGAGGTTAGGGATGAGGTGGGATAATAATAGTAATAATAATGATAATAGTGTATGAAGCGCTCGCTCCGTACAGTATTGAAACAGAGTTTTATGCAAATCGACTCCGGATGTTTCATCCGAGGTCGATTCGCTCATCCCTAACTGGTATACTATGTAACATCTAGTTAACCCTTCAGATCTCACAAGTTGCTTTTGTTTATTTTGGTCTGTTTGTAACAAAAAAACATTGACACTTTTCTGCAAAACACTGACAATGTGTCACTGGAGCAAATGGGATCAGAGATGTAACTGCAACATTAGTAACCACTGGACTGATGGTCGTGCTGCAAGGGCAGTTCCTGGGATGGGTCAGGAATCTTAGGACAATGCTGACACCTAGTGGTGAAATACTGGTGTAGCAAACATTAGAGCAGAGCGCCATATACAGCTATACCGTACTGATGTAAAGGCAGAGCAGAAATACTGGATGCAAATCCTTTTCAACTCAACTGATGAACTCAGGAATCCTGCGCATCCGAAGAAGAAATGTGCAGCAAAACTGTAGAAAAAAGAGCCAGGAACAAGTGCTGCCAACTCATTAGGCTGAGTTCACACTTCAGTTATTTGCTCAGTTATTTCCATCAGTGATTTTGAGCTGAACGCAGAACAGGAGGAAATCCTTCCGTCACCTCTGGAGGCTCCGCTCCCGGTTTTGGCTCACAATTAGTGGCGTGCAAATAGAATTTGACAAAGTGGAATTCAATCCGAATTTCAGGAAAAATTCAATTGGTCACGAATCTGGATTTCTTGGCGCTTCGTGGTTTCAAAATCCATTTTTCCTGAAATGGCGGTAAATCTATTTGATCCCGGAGAGGCCGCCATGGCCATCTTGATTGAAGAAAATGCACCAAATCTCACGATCGCTGACGTGTGACATCACCACGTCATCGTGCTGGCCGGGCGTGGTGACATCATCACTAGGGTTTGAGTGAATTGAAGTATCTGAAGTGGACTTCGATCCGAATTTTAAGGGAAAATTCGATTCGCTGCGGAGTCGAATTTCCTTGTGCTTCGTTGTAACTAATCGATTTTCCCTGAAATGGGGGGAAAAAAATAAATCTCTCCTCATCCATTTGCTGCGTACAGGCCACAGCGCGGTGTCTTAAATCAAGATGGCCACGGCAGCCTCTACGCAATAGGGTGGATAAGGTGAGTATTTTTTATTTCACACCGGATTAACCCCTGAAAGCCCACAATGTTCATCTCAGATGCCGCGATCAGTGATGAACGTGGCATCTAAGGGGTTCAATGACAGGGGCGGTGCAATCACCGTTCATTGCACCCGCTAATTACAAAGAATTACGTTTCATGATGAAGTAATCGGCATCTGTTCTGTGTTTAGACCTACTTCTGGTTTTGGCTCACAATCACTGATGAAAATCACTGACCGAACACTGACGTGTGAATGAGGCCTTACTGCTCACACAGCTGATGGGCTTGTTACAATGTATCACTTTCTGAAAGAGCTAAAAGACAGACAGAAGAGAAGTTTGTGCTTTGGCTGCCGTCTTTAACTCAAAGCTGATTGTTCACCCTGATACACTGCAACAAACCTTCAGCTGTGTGAGGTAGTAGTTTAAGGCAGGAGAGAGATTAGTTTAGCTCCCATGGGATTGTCTATACCAGGGATCAGCAGCCTACAACTCCTAAGAACAGCCAAGCATGTTTGCATGCTGGGAGTTATAGTTTTTACGGCAGCTGGAGTGCCGAAGGTTGCTGATCCCTGGTCTTCACTGATGCATTATAACAGACCCTCAGCTGTGAGAAATACGCGATGAGTGGATTGTGGGCCGTTCCCCATTCACTGACAAGAAGCAGGGGTCTTAAGTTGAAGAGTAGAGCTTCTTTTTTAGAAGACTTGACGCCAGCCCTTTAAGGACCAGATGCCTAATATTTCCACTTTTAATTGACTCCCTCCGGCCTATCAGATGGTGGAATCATCCCGCTGCGGTGGAGTCCGCGGCAACGATAAATATAGGAGGTTATTTAATAATGTCTGAAGATTCCAGCGCTAAGCAGTTTTCCGGAAACGCATTGACAGCAGATTTTATTTTCCCTCAGAGCTGCGCCCATTGTGAGCAGCTGCGGACTGAATGTGCACTTGTCGTCTCGCTCCCGCTCCAGTGTATACAGAACAATATCACAATCACCCGCCATTCATCCCTGCTTCTAACACAGGAAACCGCCAAATATACAAAACGGTCACCAGGGACATCTGTATGCGGGGAAGGCGTCAGTAAATTGACCACTCATTATACTACCGAATGTACTTCACCCATCTGGTGCCCCTCTGAGGTTACCACCATGGCTGGCGCACTCTGCAGGGTCTCGCGCCAAAATAACTTTCTCCAGCCGTGACGAAGTAAGTCCCGTCACTGCGGAAACATAGACTCCGGTAATGCAGCGCCTGATGGTGACTCCAGCTTTTTGAGACTAGCGGGTACCAGATGAGCAAATTTGCACAGTTTGTAGTAATTAAAATAGCGGCAGAGGAAAGCCAGGGCAGCACTAAAGACTGCTCCACCTCATGAGACAACGCAGGCTGCCGAGAAGACCTTCTTGATGAAAAAAAAAACTAAAAAAAACCAAAAGGGAGTCTCCTGTTTTTTATAAATGTATCTTAAAGCCATGTGACTGATGAAGGTGACATCACTGGCCATGTGACTGATGAAGGTGACATCACTGGCCATGTGACTGATGAAGGTGACATCACTTGCCATGTGACTGATGAATGTGACATCACTTGCCATGTGACTGATGAATGTGACATCACTGGCCATGTGACTGATGAATGTGACATCACTGGCCATGTGACTGATGAAGGTGACATCACTGGCCATGTGACTGATGAATGTGACATCACTGGCCATGTGAATGATGAAAGTGACATCACTGGCCATGTGACTGATGAATGTGACATCACTGGCCATGTGACTGATGAAAGTGACATCACTGGCCATGTGACATGAATGTGACATCACTGGCCATGTGACTGATGAATGTGACATCACTGGCCATGTGACTGATGAAGGTGACATCATTGGCCATGTGACTGATGAAGGTGACATCACTGGCCATGTGACTGATGAAGGTGACATCACTGGCCATGTGACTGATGAAAGTGACATCACTGGCCATGTGACATGAATGTGACATCACTGGCCATGTGACTGATGAATGTGACATCACTGGCCATGTGACTGATGAAGGTGACATCATTGGCCATGTGACTGATGAATGTGACATCACTTGCCATGTGACTGATGAATGTAACATCACTGGCCATGTGACTGATGAAGGTGACATCACTGGCCATGTGACTGATGAATGTGACATCACTGGCCATGTGACTGATGAAAGTGACATCACTGGCCATGTGACTGATGAAGGTGACATCACTGGCCATGTGACTGATGAATGTGACATCACTGGCCATGTGACTGACGAAGGTGACATCACTTGCCATGTGACTGATGAATGTGACATCACTGGCCATGTGACTGATGAATGTGACATTACTGGCCATGTGACTGACGAAGGTGACATCACTGGCCATGTGACTGATGAATGTGACATCACTGGCCATGTGACTGATGAATGTGACATCACTGGCCATGTGACTGATGAATGTGACATCACTGGCCATGTGACTGATGAAGGTGACATCACTGGCCATGTGACTGATGAATGTGACATCACTGGCCATGTGACTGATGAAAGTGACATCACTGGCCATGTGACTGATGAATGTGACATCACTGGCCATGTGACTGATGAAAGTGACATCACTGGCCATGTGACATGAATGTGACATCACTGGCCATGTGACTGATGAATGTGACATCACTGGCCATGTGACTGATGAAGGTGACATCATTGGCCATGTGACTGATGAATGTGACATCACTTGCCATGTGACTGATGAATGTGACATCACTTGCCATGTGACTGATGAATGTAACATCACTGGCCATGTGACTGATGAAGGTGACATCACTGGCCATGTGACTGATGAATGTGACATCACTGGCCATGTGACTGATGAATGTGACATCACTGGCCATGTGACTGATGAAAGTGACATCACTGGCCATGTGACTGATGAAGGTGACATCACTGGCCATGTGACTGATGAATGTGACATCACTGGCCATGTGACTGACGAAGGTGACATCACTGGCCATGTGACTGAGGAATGTGACATCACTGGCCATGTGACTGACGAAGGTGACATCACTGGCCATGTGACTGATGAAGGTGACATCACTGGCCATGTGACTGATAGAGGTGACATCACTTGCCATGTGACTGATGAATGTGACATCACTGGCCATGTGACTGATGAATGTGACATCACTGGCCATGTGACTGATGAATGTGACATCACTGGCCATGTGACTGATGAAAGTGACATCACTGGCCATGTGACTGGTGAATGTGACATCACTGGCCATGTGACTGATGAAAGTGACATCACTGGCCATGTGATATGAATGTGACATCACTGGCCATGTGACTGATGAATGTGACATCACTGGCCATGTGACTGACGAAGGTGACATCACTGGCCATGTGACTGATGAATGTGACATCACTGGCCATGTGACTGATGAAGGTGACATCACTGGCCATGTGACTGATGAAGGTGATATCACTCGCCATGTGACTGATGAATGTGACATCACTTGCCATGTGACTGATGAATGTGACATCACTGGCCATGTGACTGATGAAGGTGACATCACTGGCCATGTGACTGATGAATGTGACATCACTGGCCATGTGACTGACGAAGGTGACATCACTGGCCATGTGACTGATGAATGTGACATCACTGGCCATGTGACTGATGAAGGTGACATCACTGGCCATGTGACTGATGAAGGTGACATCACTGGCCATGTGACTGATGAATGTGACATCACTTGCCATGTGACTGATGAATGTGACATCACTGGCCATGTGACTGATGAAGGTGACATCACTGGCCATGTGACTGATGAAGGTGACATCACTGGCCAGGGCTGAGATAGTGTAGTAGCAGGATATGACTCTTCACACTGTTCCGTCAGGCAGCTCAGCTGACGGCTCCTTATCTCTGAAATTATAAACACTTATTATCACCCATTCTTATCTTACTTAGTAAATTAGAGATAAGGATTATTAGATGATCGGCACAAAGTGAAAGTGAAAGTACGATTCACACAGGTAGAAAAACAGGTAAACCTTTGTGATACAACGGCTAAATATTTCCTATTAAAGACCAATTGAAAAAAAAAAATGAGCCCAAAATGAGTAAAATACAATAATAAAAAGAAATTGCCCCGGAAGGTGTCCATAGCCTTTATGTTCCCATTCACTGATGGAGGAATTGAAATGCAATATTGACAATGTCGCAGAACTTTTTGTGATGAGTCTGATATGTTTTCTGATGTCTTCTACATGTATTTTTTTCTTGCCCCCCCAGATTGTACGCTGTCGGGGGAAGAGACGGCAGCTCCTGTCTTAAATCCATGGAATGTTTTGATCCTCACACGAACAAGTGGAGCATGTGTGCGCCCATGTCCAAGCGGCGGGGAGGCGTGGGGGTGGCTACGTACAATGGATTCCTGTACGCCGTTGGGGGCCATGATGCGCCAGCATCAAACCTATGTTCTCGGCTGTCAGACTGCATGGAGAGGTGAGCGGAGCAGAGGCAGCGCCCACAGGCAGCAGTGGGTCACCGGGCGGCAGGAGATATATAATTACTGGGCGGGGTCCTGGATCGGGTGAATTCTGCTGTCCCCCCCCCCCCCCCCCAGATTCCAAATGTCATCGGGGCAGATTGTTATACAGTATAACAGATATTAATATCTCCAAAGTCCAGCGAAAAGTCTGAAATAATATTCACCCCAAAGCCCCTTTTATTACATGTGTCACCCCAAAAAGATTTCTGAACACCAACCAAAAGAAAAACCTGAAAATCATAACTGCCCCTGAAGTGTCAGTGTCATTATCCTGTACCCCGAGTGTCAGTATCCTGTACCCCAAGTGTCAGTATCCTGTACCCCGAGTGTCAGTGTCATTATCCTGTACCCCAAGTGTCAATGTCATTATCCTGTACCCCGAGTGTCAGTGTCATTATCTTGTATGCCGAGTGTCAGTGTCATTATCCTGTACCCCAAGTGTCAGTGTCATTATCCTGTACCCCAAGTGTCAGCGTCATTATCCTGTACCCCGAGTGTCAGTGTCATTATCCTGTACCCCAAGTGTCAGTATCCTGTACCCCGAGTGTCAGTGTCATTATCCTGTACCCCGAGTGTCAGTATCCTGTACCCCGAGTGTCAGCGTCATTATCCTGTACCCCGAGTGTCAGCGTCATTATCCTGTACCCCGAGTGTCAGTGCCATTATCCTGTACCCCAAGTGTCAGTGTCATTATCCTGTACCCCAAGTGTCAGTGTCATTATCCTGTACCCCAAGTGTCAGTATCCTGTACCCCGAGTGTCAGTGTCATTATCCTGTACCCCGAGTGTCAGTATCCTGTACCCCGAGTGTCAGCGTCATTATCCTGTACCCCGAGTGTCAGCGTCATTATCCTGTACCCCGAGTGTCAGTGCCATTATCCTGTACCCCAAGTGTCAGTGTCATTATCCTGTACCCCAAGTGTCAGCGTCATTATCCTGTACCCCAAGTGTCAGCGTCATTATCCTGTACCCCGAGTGTCAGCGTCATTATCCTGTACCCCAAGTGTCAGTGTCATCATCCTGTACCCCGAGTGTCAGTGTCAGTATCCTGTACCCCGAGTGTCAGCGTCATTATCCCGTACCCCGAGTGTCAGCGTCATTATCCCGTACCCCGAGTGTCAGCGTCAGTATCCTGTACCCCAAGTGTCAGTGTCATTATCCTGTACCCCAAGTGTCAGCATGTCATTATCCTGTACCCCAAGTGTCAGTGTCATTATCCTGTACCCCAAGTGTCAGTGTCATTATCCTGCACCCCAAGTGTCAGCATGTCATTATCCTGTACCCCGAGTGTCAGCGTCATTATCCTGTACCCCGAGTGTCAGCGTCATTATCCTGTACCCCGAGTGTCAGTGTCATTATCCTGTACACCGAGTGTCAGTGTCAGTATCCTGTACCCCGAGTGTCAGCGTCATTATCCTGTACCCCGAGTGTCAGCGTCATTATCCTGTACCCCGAGTGTCAGCGTCATTATCCTGTACCCCGAGTGTCAGTGTCATTATCCTGTACCCCGAGTGTCAGCGTGTCATTATCCTGTACCCCGAGTGTCAGCGTCATTATCCTGTACCCAGAGTGTCAGCGTCATTATCCTTTACCCAGAGTGTCAGTGTCATTATCCTGTACCCCGAGTGTCAGTGTCATTATCCTGTACCCCGAGTGTCAGTGTCATCATCCTGTACACCAAGTGTCAGTGTCATTATCCTGTACCCCGAGTGTCAGTGTCATTATCCTGTACCCCGAGTGTCAGTGTCATTATCCTGTACCCCGAGTGTCAGTGTCATCATCCTGTACCCCGAGTGTCAGCGTGTTATTATCCTGTACCCCAAGTGTCAGTGTCATTATCCTGTACCCCAAGTGTCAGTGTCATTATCCTGTACCCCAAGTGTCAGCGTCATTATCCTGTACCCCGAGTGTCAGCGTCATTATCCTGTACCCCGAGTGTCAGCGTCATTATCCTGTACCCCAAGTGTCAGTGTCATCATCCTGTACCCCGAGTGTCAGTGTCAGTATCCTGTACCCCGAGTGTCAGCGTCATTATCCCGTACCCCGAGTGTCAGCGTCATTATCCCGTACCCCGAGTGTCAGCGTCATTATCCCGTACCCCGAGTGTCAGCGTCAGTATCCTGTACCCCAAGTGTCAGCATGTCGTTATCCTGTACCCCAAGTGTCAGTGTCATTATCCTGCACCCCAAGTGTCAGCATGTCATTATCCTGTACCCCGAGTGTCAGCGTCATTATCCTGTACCCCGAGTGTCAGTGTCATTATCCTGTACCCCGAGTGTCAGTGTCATTATCCTGTACACCGAGTGTCAGTGTCAGTATCCTGTACCCCGAGTGTCAGCGTCATTATCCTGTACCCCGAGTGTCAGCGTCATTATCCTGTACCCCGAGTGTCAGCGTCATTATCCTGTACCCCGAGAGTCAGTGTCATTATCCTGTTCCCCGAGTGTCAGCGTGTCATTATCCTGTACCCCGAGTGTCAGCGTCATTATCCTGTACCCAGAGTGTCAGCGTCATTATCCTTTACCCAGAGTGTCAGTGTCATTATCCTGTACCCCGAGTGTCAGTGTCATTATCCTGTACCCCGAGTGTCAGTGTCATCATCCTGTACACCGAGTGTCAGTGTCATTATCCTGTACCCCGAGTGTCAGTGTCATTATCCTGTACCCAGAGTGTCAGCGTGTTATTATCCTGTACCCTAAGTGTCAGTGTCATTATCCTGTACCCAGAGTGTCAGTTTCATTATCCTGTACCCCGAGTGTCAGCGTCATTATCCTGTACCCCGAGTGTCAGCGTCATTATCCTGTACCCCGAGTGTCAGCGTCATTATCCTGTACCCCAAGTGTCAGTGTCATTATCCTGTACCCCGAGTGTCAGTGTCATTATCCTGTACCCCGAGTGTCAGTGTCATTATCCTGTACCCCGAGTGTCAGTGTCATTATCCTGTACCCCAAGTGTCAGTGTCATTATCCTGCACCCCAAGTGTCAGTGTCATTATCCTTTACCCCGAGTGTCAGTGTCATTATCCTGTACCCCGAGTGTCAGTGTGTCATTATCCTGTACCCCGAGTGTAGTGTGTCATTATCCTGTACCCCAAGTGTCAGTGTCATTATCCTGTACCCCGAGTGTCAGTGTCATTATCCTGTACCCCGAGTGTCAGTGTCATTATCCTGTACCCCGAGTGTAGTGTGTCATTATCCTGTACCCCAAGTGTCAGTGTCATTATCCTGTACCCCAAGTGTCAGTGTCATTATCCTGTACCCCGAGTGTCAGTTTCATTATCCTGTACCCCGAGTGTCAGCGTCATTATCCTGTACCCCAAGTGTCAGTCTCATTATCCTGTACCCCAAGTATCAGTGTCATTATCCTGTACCCCGAGTGTCAGTGTCATTATCCTGTACCCCGAGTGTCAGTGTCATTATCCTGTACCCCGAGTGTCAGTGTCATTATCCTGTACCCCGAGTGTCAGTGTCATCATCCTGTACACCAAGTGTCAGCGTCATTATCCTGTACCCCGAGTGTCAGCGTCATTATCCTGTACCCCGAGTGTCAGCGTCATTATCCTGCACCCCGGGTGTCAGTGTCATTGTCCTGTACCCCGAGTGTCAGTGTCATTATCCTGTACCCCAAGTGTCAGTGTCATTATCCTGTACCCCGAGTGTCAGTGTCATTATCCTGTACCCCGAGTGTCAGCGTCATTATCCTGTACCCAGAGTGTCAGCGTCATCATCCTGTACCCCAAGTGTCAGTCTCATTATCCTGTACCCCAAGTGTTGTTTTAGTTGTATTCTATTGTGTTTCTCATTGTAGATATGATCCTAAAACTGACATCTGGACGACGGTGGCGCCGCTGAGCGTTCCTCGGGATGCAGTTGGCGTTTGTTCTCTTGGTGACAGACTGTACGCTGTGGGCGGATACGATGGACAGACATATCTTAATACGGTGGAATCTTATGATGCACAAACCAATGAGTGGACGCAGGTAATGTGTAATCCCCACAATCCAGGGGGCGTTAGGAGTCTGCATAGGGGTTAATAGAGGGTCCTCTCAAATCTCTCCCGTACAGCTGCGGATGTCTTGTGCTGCCGATTCCCGTAGTTGGTCTGCACATCGGTGCCGGCTCTTACTTCGCCGCGCATGCGGGTTGAGAGTTCCGAGACGCTGATTGTATTCAGGGCTTTTCCGGCACAGATTGTGTTTTGTAGCAATGCGATTTTTCCTGCTGCCGCAAGTTCTTTGTATCGCTGTGTTCAGATGTCGGCCAGACGCGTTACCTTACTGGTTTCTTCCTCAGTGGTCAGAAAGTTTCTGTTTACTATACATCTGTAAATTTGTATATACGTAGCGCATCTGTATATCTTGTTCATAGTACATCTGTGTATTCTCCGTCTGTATAGCAATAGAACAGTTTATCTGTATACATATATACACATCAGCACATCTGTAGATTTGCTCTCTATATAGCAATATAAACACCTGTATATCTATCTTATTTGTACATAATCTGTAAATAACTGTTCCTACTTTCTACACTCTCCTTATCTGTATATAACGTTATTGCGCTGCTGCCCTTTGCACTTCTGATTAGATGCAAACTTTATTTCGTTACCCTGTATTTATACATGTGTAATGACAATAAAGTTGAATCAAATAAAAAAAATCTAATCAAATATGAAAAACGAGGGACAAAATCAATTTTTTTTATTGGCTTGCCCTGATCTATAAAAAACCTGTGTCGGGCTAGATCGGACTAATGCATTTATATAAAACCTGGACCGGACCGTATATTCACAGCCATCTTACATGCACTAGTCAGACGGTGCGGTTTATGTATTCAAAACATATCAAATAGATTTTATCCAATATTGAAATAAAATGATACACTGGTTCTCGTATTGCCATTTGGCTATAGATAATTTCTCTTCATATGATACTCTTACACAGGCATCCTCAAACTGCGGCCCTCCAGCTGTTGTAAAACTACAACTCCCACAATGCTCTGCTGTAGGCTGATACCTGTAGGCTGTTCGGGCATGCTGGGAGTTGTAGTTTTGCAACAGCTGGAGGGCCGCAGTTTGAGAATGCCTGCTCTTACATATGCTCATAGTGTTCATATTTAATGATATCTAATGATTTATCCTTTATAGGACTTTTATATACCGTATAGTCCTTTTATAGGACTTTTAATACCGTATTTATATTCCACATTTCTGCAGAATCGATACACTTATACCTCCTACATATAACATTATTGCACTTCCCTATATATAGAAAGAGACATTAGATAAAAAATAAATAAAATAAAAATACATATAAAAATGCAAAAATAAATAATGCAAAAATGCTAATAAAAATAAAATAATAATAAAAAATAATAAGAAGAATAAAAATAAAAAATCTATAATAATAAGAAATTCAATTCTTATTATATTTTATGTGGACTATAAATACGGTATATAAAAGTCCTATAAAGGATAAATCATTAAATATCATCAAATATGAACACTAGGAGCTTATGTCAGAGTATCATATGGAGAGAAATTATCTATAGCCAAATGGCGATACGAGAACCAGTGTATAATTTTATTTAAATATTGGATAAAATCAATTTTGATATGTTTTGAATACATAAACCGCACCGTCTGAATAGTGCATGTAAGATGGCTGTGAATATACGGTCCGGTCCAGGTTTTATATAAATGCATTAGCCCGACACAGGTTTTCTATAGATCAGGGCAAGCCAATATAAAGATTGATTTTGTCCCTTGTTTTTCATATAACTTTCTGACCACTGAGGTAGAAACCAGTAAGGTAACGCGTCTGGCCGACATCTGAACACAGCGATACAAAGAACTTGCGGCAGCAGGAAAAATCGCATTGCTACAAAACACAATCTGTGCCGGAAAAGCCCTGAATACAATCAGCGTCTCGGAACTCTCAACACGCTTGCGCGGTGAAGTAAGAGCCGGCACCGATGTGGAGACCAACTACGGGAATCGGCAGCGCAAGACATCCGGGAGAGATACAAAGACGTATGTACCCTGATACCAGTGACACCACATGTCGGAGTCTGGTGAGCGGAGAAGTGCTCTATGTTATCCAAGGTAAGTGCTGATTGAAAGAGTGAATGAACGCACTATGTATCAACCTCGTCTTGTGAAGAGAGAACACAACACAGAAAGTGGCAATAACGAGACGACTGCTTGACAATTAATATATTACAAGAAAACAACACATGAGATATTGTGCAATTAATTATAATACCGCTGTGGAGTGCAACTTTGTTCCAAAGAGTGCGTGAGCTCCGCACACGGAACTAAGAGAGGGAGCGTGACTGTATAGCATCGCAATACCAGCACCATATGAGCAATTTATTACATTGGCCATTTTAAGTCTATATTTTAAGGTTTACATAAGGTCTTGTATGTAAAATATTGGAACCTTTTGAGATATATGTTGATTTTAAGACAATAGTAGGAATAAATAGGTATATGTGTTTTATATATATTGTTTCTTTTTTTTTTTTTTTTGTCTTTTCCTATAAGAAGCCATTAATTACATATTTTCAGTATAGCAGGCTAAACTGTATACCGGTCAGCTCCCGTAATAGCATTGTAGTTAAATTTTTGGCATTGCTGGGGGAGGGTGATCAGACATGAGACCCCAATGAGTCATTATTTTATGGCAAGTTCAGTTGACACCCCATAAAAAAGGTGAAACATCCCTAAAGCAGGTCTGTGATAAGATTACTGTTCATACTTACCCTTAGGCAAGGGCTGAACGACGACATGTGTCACGTGACTTCTTGTCGCAGAAAAGTCATGCAACATGCAACATGCTGCGGCACGATTGTTGCAAAAAATCCATTTAAGTTGAATTTCTGTGCAACTGTCGCATGTCACAGTGCAACACCACTGAGTATCATTACAAAAAATTTTGCTCGACATATGACACAATGTAGATGGCCCCTTTTTGTCGCGCGACTTATTGTAGTAGCCCTGGACTTAACCTTCTCCGGACCGCCGTACGCAGGATTGCGTCCTGCCGGCGGTCCTGCTCTTCTGGGTGGACGCATATACGCGTCCTCCCGCGAGAGCCGAGATTTCCTGTGAACGCGCGCACGCAGGCGCGCGCGCTCACAGGAACGGAAGGTAAGAGAGTGGATCTCCAGCCTGCCAGCGGCGATCGCTCGCTGGCAGGCTGGAGATGTTTTTTTTTTAACCCCTAACAGGTATATTAGACGCTGTTTTGATAACAGCGTCTAATATACCTGCTACCTGGTCCTCTGGTGTCCCTTTTGTTTGGATCGACCACCAGAGGACATAGGTAGCTCAGTAAAGTAACACAAAACACTACACTACACTACACCCCCCCCCTGTCACTTATTAACCCTTTATGAACCACTGATCACCCCATACAGACTCCCTGATCACCCCCCTGTCATTGATCACCCCCCTGTCAGGCTCCGTTCAGACGTCCGGATGATTTTTACGGATCCACTGATACATGAAATAATTTTTTTTTGTTTGTTTTTTCTTACAAAGTCTCATATTCCACTAACTTGTGTCCAAAAAATAAAATCTCACATGAACTCGCCATACCCCTCACGGAATCCAAATGCGTAAACATTTTTAGACATTTATATTCCAGACTTCTTCTCACGCTTTAGGGCCCCTAAAAAGCCAGGGCAGTATAAATACCCCACATGTGACCCCATTTCGGAAAGAAGACACCCCAAGGTATTCCGTGAGGGGCATATTGAGTCCATGAAAGATTGAAATTTTTGTCCCAAGTTAGCGGAAAGTGAGACTTTGTGAGAAAAAACAAAAAAAAATCTATTTCCGCTAACTTATGCAACAAAAAAAAAAATTCTATGAAACTCGCCAGGCCCCTCATTGAATACCTTGGGTTGTCTTCTTTCCAAAATGGGGTCACATGTGGGGTATTTATACTGCCCTGGCTTTTTATGGGCCCTAAAGCGTGAGAAGAAGTCTGGGATCCAAATGTCTAAAAATGCCCTCCTAAAAGGAATTTGGGCCGCTTTGCGCATCTAGGCTGCAAAAAAGTGTCACACATCTGGTATCGACGTACTGGGTGAGATAAATATCTTGGTCAAATGCCAACTTTGTATAAAAAAATGGGAAAAGTTGTCATTTGCCGAGATATTTCTCTCACCCAGCATAGGTATATGTAAAATGACACCCCAAAACGCATTCCCCAACTTCTCCCGAGTACGGCGATACCAGATGTGTGACACTTTTTTGCTGCCAAGGTGGGCAAAGGGGCACACATTCCAAAGTGCACCTTTCGGATTTCACCGGTCATTTTTTACAGATTTAGATTGCAAAGTTCTTCTCACACATCTGGGCCCCTAAATTGCCAGGGCAGTATAACTACGCCACAAGTGACCCCATTTTGGAAAGAAGACACCCCAAGGTATTCCGTGAGGGGCATGGCGAGTTCCTCGAATTTTTTATTTTTTGTCGCAAGTTAGTGGAATATGAGACTTTGTAAGAAAAAATAAAATAAAAAAAAATCATCATTTTCCGCTAACTTGTGACAAAAAATTTAAAATTCTAGGAACTCGCCATGCCCCTCACGAAATACCTTGGGGTGTCTTCTTTCCAAAATGGGGTCACTTGTGGGGTAGTTATACTGCCCTGGCATTCTAGGGGCCCAGATGTGTGAGAAGTACTTTGCAATCAAAATGTGTAAAAAATGGCCTGCGAAATCCGAAAGGTGCACTTTGGAATATGTGCCCCTTTGCCCACCTAGGCTGCAAAAAAATGGCACACATCTGGTATCGCCGTACTCAGGAGAAGTTGGGGAATGTGTTTTGGGGTGTTATTTTACATATACCCATGCTGGGTGAGAAAAATATCTTGGTCAAATGCCAACTTTGTATAAAAAAAATGGAAAAGTTGTCTTTTGCCAAGATATTTCTCTCACCCAGCATGGTTATATGTAAAATGACACCCCAAAACACATTCCCCAACTTCTCCTGAGTACGGCGATACCAGATGTGTGACACTTTTTTGCTGCCAAGGTGGGCAAAGGGACCCACATTCCAAAGTGCACCTTTCGGATTTCACAGGCCATTTTTTACACATTTTGATTGCAAACTACTTCTCACACATTTGGGCCCCTAAATTGCCAGGGCAGTATAACTACCGCACAAGTGACCCCATTTTAGAAAGAAGACACCCCAAGGTATTCCGTGAGGGGCATGGCGAGTTCCTAGAATTTTTAATTTTTTGTCGCAAGTTAGTGGAATATAAGACTTTGTAAGGAAAAAAAAAAATTTAAAAATCATAATTTTCCGCTAACTTGTGACAAAAAATAAAAAGTTCTATGAACTCACTTTGCCCATCAGCGAATACCTTAGGGTGTCTTCTTTCCGAAATGGGGTCATTTGTGGGGGTTTTCTACTGTTTGGGCATTGTAGAACCTCAGGAATCATGACAGGTGCTCAGAAAGTCAGAGCTGTTTCAAAAAGCGGAAATTCACATTTTTGTACCATAGTGTGTAAACGCTATAACTTTTACCCAAACCATTTTTTTTTTTGCCCAAACATTTTTTTTTTATCAAAGACATGTAGAACAATAAATTTGGCGAAAAATTTATATATGGATGTCGTTTTTTTTTGCAAAATTTTACAGCTGAAAGTGAAAAATTTCATTTTTTTGCAAAAAAATGGTTACATTTTGATTAATAACAAAAAAAGTTAAAATGTCAGCAGCAATAAAATACCACCAAATGAAAGCTCTATTAGTGAGAAGAAAAGGAGGTAAAATTCATTTGGGTGGTAAGTTGCATGACCGAGCGATAAACGGTGAAAGTAGTGTAGTGCAGAAGTGTAAAAAGTGGCCTGGTCATGAAGGGGGTTTTAGCTAGCAGGGTTGAAGTGGTTAAAATGTGACTTTTTTATTGCTTTTTCATTGTGTACTTCTAGTGCCCTCTAGTGGCAACTTAGGATTGCAGCAAGAGTGGAAACGTGAAATCTCTCTGTTGTTTGCAGGAAGTCCCTCTGAACATTGGACGAGCCGGAGCGTGCATTGTAGTCATAAAGTTGCCATGAGCGTTTCTAATATGTTCCTGGGACAGACAGCACAAAAAAGGCAAGAAGATTCATTAGTGGATCTGAAGCCACTGACCGACTCTATCAACATGGCCGACAGGAAGGAGTTCTCCGGATAAAGTCTGGATTGATAAAACTGCCATTTTATATCTTGGGCAAAACTTTGTTGTACACTGAAAATTATATTAAAGATAAAATAATTTAAAAAAACCAGGAAAGCGAAATAAAATAAAAATCAAAAACTTTAAACTTTAAAAGTAAAAAAAAATAAAATACACTGGGAAATGGCCACATTTTACATATAAGGAAAAAAAAACTTTGTCTTTTAAATATATTTTATGTAACCCTATAGAAACCCAGAGGAGACGGCGCCTTATATTTTAATATATAATTCTATAAAGTAATTAAAGGGAGGGTTTTTATTAAGGAGAAGAAAATGATCAAAGTGAAGATTATGACTCTGATTTCTGCATTTTTAGCCCATAACTTTTTTTGTGCAGAATAAGAAGAATTATTAAATAAACGAATGAATGAAAATGCAGGAAAAAGTCACTTAAAGGGAATGTCTCATGGATGGGACTTTGATTTTTTTTAATGAAATTTCAGTCTCTAGAGGGGAACTAATGTGTTTGTTCTTCTTTAAAAATGTTTGTAGATTTTTTTTTAAAACATCGTTGTGGGCGGCTATATTGGAGGCCCGTGCAGTTAATTCCTGTATAATGTACGCAATGCAGCAGGGTGTGTGCTCTTTATGGCAGTTGCAATGGATAGACTATTACAGCCTAGGAATAGATGACACAGAGACAGGAGGGGGGTACATACATATAATTATGTGGGTGCATAATGTTACTATCCTCCATATATAGGCTTGAGTCCAATGGCAAAAAGGGCGACTCTGTTAATCCTTCCCTCTAATAATAATGAGATGACTCTGCTGACTCTGCACCATTCTGCACAGCAAAGCTGAAGAGTGAGATACAAGGAGCAGGGAAGGTCAGCCTGTTTTATATGCTCCATTGGTCAATAGGAAAACTGTGATATTCAGGATTATTTTCTTGTTACAAAAAAAATTAAAACAGACATTATAAGTTTTCTGATGATACATTCCCTTTAAGCAACATTTAATATTGAAACAGTTTGCATCTTTTTAACTTAAGCATGAAAAAGACCAAAAAACCCACAAACTTTTAATTGTGCTTCCATATGGCCTTCATCCATGACATTGAAGTCCAATTAATTGACTATGCTGGTGCAGAGACAAATCTACTGTGACAGCACTGGAATTGCCAGGAGGCCAAAAATAAATGCCAAGTGCAGAAGAAGCCATCCTGAAAAATAAAAAATAAATTAATAAAAAAATAAATGACACTTCCTGTCGTCCTTGGCATGTAATGTAAACTATACACAGAATAAACCTTTTCTTAATATTTTTTCAAGGCAATTTTTACTTGTAATTTGTAAATTTAACTGCAACCAAATTGAAATGAAATGAGCAATTTTTCTATTAGAATTTTTATTTTATTTGCCTGGTCAGCAGAACCGGTAAAAAAATCCATCCAAGTGTGAAAAACATTCCATGTAGGGTTTATGGCACAATTTCTTTTGTCGTTGGTAGATCCACAAAGTGAGTTTATTGCATCAGTATAATCAAATCTAATGGCAAATAGTGTAATACAATATGTAACACATGTATCGATCCAGATCATAAAAATATATAAACATTGTATAGCCAATTACTTCCACAAATCAAACAATTGACATCTCAAAATATTAGACGTACGGATCATCCATGTATTGTCATGACCATGGAAATTCAGGGCTGTTCCAGAAGTTGGACCCTGGGGGGGGAGGGGGTGTTGGTCATTTGATCAGGGTCCCTGTATTTTTAAACATAGGGTTGTCTTAAAAGGAATTGTCCCATCCAGGTAATTTATGGCATTCAGTTTCTCCAGGATATGCTAGAAATATCAGATTAGTGAAGGTCTCACCTTTAAGACCAGCTCCTATCTCCAGTGAATAGAGAGCACACCGCACATTTGCAGAAGTCTCATAGTAGTGAATGGGGAGCAAGTCGTGCAAGCCACCTAACCGTGCAATTGCTTGGCAATTTGTGGGACTCCCATAGCAGTGAATGGAGGCTGGTTGCGCATGCTTGGCTTGCTCTCCCTTTACTTCAGGGTGCTCATACTGGAGATAAGTGCGGGTCCCACCTCTATGACCAGCACCTATCTTACATTTATTGGCATATCCTAGTCATACGCCATAGATGACACGGGACAACTCCTTTAATTGGAGAAAGCAAGTTCTTAATTGCCGAGAGCTCATCTACTTGCTCTGTGTCCACGGCCCACACAATGGAGATCTGCACGTGTGTCCAACAATCCTAACTTATTACATACAATGAAAATTCTACACAATATACAAAATCATCTAGCAAATAAAGAAAAAAATATATTTTTAAACATTTTACCCATTTTACATGTGTATATAAATACAGTAGGGGCCAACCATGCAGCTGCTATGGTACATGAAGAGATAGGGCACTTAACTATTGCATGGTAAGAATCCGTGCGGTTCACCCCTCCTCCGAGGAACTGTCATTATTACAAACCTGGGCATATGGGAATGAGCCAAATATCAAATAGAGGGGAAACAAATATCAGACTGTGACAAATCAACCCTCTTTATGTACAGTATGCCACTGGTGTCGGGAATGAGTTTCCCATGGGAAAAATCATAAAATCTTTAATTTTGAATAGTACGATTTCATATATTTATTGATTTTTTTAAACTAAAATATCAGATTTACAAAAAGGAAGTGATGTGCATTCTAAAATATTGATCAAAAATCACAAAATGTAATTATTTTGACAATTTTATTTCTTATTTCTTTTCCTTTGTATGGTTTTATTTTCCCAAAATTTAGATTTTTTGTAAGAAGGGTGATGTGCAAAGTGAAATTCTGATCAAAAGTCACAAAATGTATGCTTTTTGACAATTAGATTTTTTTTTATTAATCATTTTTGTTTTATTAAAATTTTGAATTGTTCATAAAGGGAAGAGCGATGTGCATTAAAAAAAAAAACTGATGAAAGGTCACAAAACATTCATTTTGACAATTAGATTTTTTTTATTAATTGTTTTTGTTTTACTAAAATTTTAAATCTTTCATAAAGGAAAGAATGAGGTTTATAAAAAAAACAATGAAAAGTCACAAAACATATTCATTTTGATAATTGTATTGTTTAATAATTGTTTTTGTTTACTAAAATTTAGAACTGTTCACAAAGGGAAGAGTGAGGTGCATTTCAAACGAAAACTGATGAAAAGTCGTAAAACATATTCATTTTTACAATTAGATTTTTGGACTAATGGTTTACTAAAATATATAATTTCCAAAAAAGGAAGGGCAATGTGCATTCTAAAATACTGTGAATTACGTGTAAACACTGACTGCGTAGCCTGCTAAGAAAAATATATATAAAATATTTAAAATTTTAGAAATATCAGGAACAAGAGATTTTTTCTTTTAACATTATAAGACATTGCTTTAAAGCTGATACATTTGTAACAAAAGCAACTTCGAAGAATGTGAACACTGCATTGTCTTCATATTTCTGTTGTATGATTTCTCGGCTGCGGTTTGTCTTTTGTGTTATGGATACGTATGGTATATCACATTGATATATGATGAATTATGACCTCACATGGAGAGTGCCAATGCTGACCGCGTCATGATGATGTACAGAACCCTCAGAAACTTGTGTACTGTGAACGATACCATCACCAACGCATGTTTACATTCAACCAGCAACTTGAAGATTTAGAAAGAAAAAGACAAAAAACTATCACATTGATAAAAAACTAAACAAAACTACAATCCACCTTTTACTTGCATGAGGTTTACACTATGACGGCTGATTCTACCAGACTCTGGTCCGGACACTGGGATTATTTTGTAAAAATTTCTGTATGATTGTGACCAGCTTGTTATCAGGTCAGTAGTGCATTTCACAATGAATAAAAAATGATGCCGCACAAGTCATCCATTATCTCTGTGCTTCATTTAAAGGGGTGGTCGGCTTTGGAAACCCCATTTTTAAATACCCCATTAGAGGATTCTGAGTTAATAAACGAGATTCCAGATTCATGACCTCTCATCAATAAGAAGGAGTATAAAGAGTATCTGTCCCTCCGGATGGCCCAGTTTGCTTTTATTTTATACAGTTCTTTGATTTCAATGGACACAATGCAATGCCTCATTTCTCCTGTGGAGGCGCTGCAGGAGAATTTAACACTTGCTGGGAAGTTTCTCCACAGTTATGAGATGAGTAGATGTCTCTGGAGCAGGATAGCCTGATATAATGACCATTTTAAGAAGGAAGATGTCATTAACTTACCTGTCTGTGCTCCAGCAGAGAGATCTCCAGCTTTGGCGCAACTACACCGGGAGAGACGTGCTGCGAAGCCACGTGACACGACAGCATCCCTAGCAACAGTATGCAATGCACTCTCTACAGCAAGCATGTGCTACCCTTCTCTGTGTGGTTGCATCTCTGTGTCTGTCTGTCTTGAACTTAGCAGAACAGGGAACATCAACCAGTTGCAGACTTGCCACTTAGGGCTTGCACTGCAAGTAGGCAGGGAAAGCAGGTTGGGTTCCAGTCATGGCTAACTGTGTGCGTGTTTCCTGCCTGCTGTGCTGACAGAAGGATTATTTAAGGCAGACAACACCATTTTATTTCTGCATTTTATGGAATAAACTATTTTTAGTTTTTTGAGCTACAGTAATATTTAAAGTGTTTATTGCCAAATGCAGCCACTGGATAAGGTATTTGTTATAGGTCCCACTTCCAGCACCCCCAACAAATAGGTAAAATTGGCACATAAACCCAAAGCCAGTCATGCTGGGGTGATGTTAGTCTAGCAATCCATACCCACCACTGTCCTGTGGTCCTAGTCAGGGGCGGGCATCGCTCCTCTCTCCCTGTGTGTATTGGCACTGGTGCTTACTGAACTTCCTTTCAGCTTGTGAGATGTAATCCTTTTCTCTTGCTCCCTGTGTAGCTGCTGATTAAAGTGAAGATGGGTGGTAATTCCACCTCCTTGCCTGAGCTTTGAGGTTTTCTAGTGCCTAGTAACCAGTGAAGGTGTGATCTCTTGTCTGATTACCTGTGTACCATACCTTGCTGACTAGTGATTCTGCTTTTTGCCACCTGCCCAGGATTAGGCAGATACTCAGCCTGCCCTGACCTGGACTGTATTCAGACTACACCTTGTGCCTGATCCCTTGGTGCTTTGCACCGATGCCTCTGACCCCTGAAGGTCAGCTGCCAAAAGGTAGTGGCCTGGTTGGATTTCCTTCAGTGAAGTCCAAATCCCTGTAAAGAGGTTGAAGGGTGAATGCCAGGAAACCACCAGGACAATGCCCTTAGGTTTAGCCCAAAGCCAAACTGGTTAGTTGGCACAGTGGGTCCACACCCACTGTCCATCACAGTAGTTTATATGGAGGCCATTCAGACAAATAATAGTTCTTATATAATACAAGGGATGCTTGACTCCATTATGTCAGGACATGCATGTACAGAAGCCCACCTCTATAACGCTCATATGCCGCAATAAACCATACAGAATAGACAGGAGCAGTCCTCATGAGATGATCCCTTGAAATGAAGATGACCTCAGGAGGAGCAGACATCTTATAAGAATCTGGAATGTTTGTGTAAAATGTGAGCTCTTTACATTCCATAAATCATATCTGGCCATGGGATTATAGATTAAATTAGAGATGAGTGAAGTAGTCGACATTCATTTCAGGTCCGGGTTCACCCAATTTTTTAAAAAGTCGATTCGGGCTGAACCAAAGTTGCTCCAAACACCCTGAAAGGACTCATAATTTTTTGTTTTTGTTAACTTTTTATGAATCCCCCCCCCCCCCCCTCACCTTCCCCAAGCTCTCGAACGCAATGACAGCAAAAGTGAATGATGTCCGAGTGACTCTGACATACATAGCTATGGGGAAACGCACTTTTGATGGCATTAACATACAGCGTGTTTAAAAACACACTGCGCCACCACACGTGTTATGCTTTTTCATATTCCAAAGCTTCCAAAAATTGTCCCTCATCAGGGGCAGATGGTGTTTTCAACACAGGGGCAGCAGCAGGAGCAGCATAGCATGGAACATACAAGGCTGTCTATAGGTAGTAGTGCAGCGCCCTGGAGCAGAGGTACTTTGACGGCTGTACATTTGTGGACATTTGCCTATTTCCCCTATGCAAAGTTATAGACTTCTTACTTTATTTCACTTGAAAGTGTTAACTTGCACTGTTTAATACTGTGCTACTGCATTTTATATGTATGTTGTGATATATATCCTGTTTATTATCACTGTATTTGCAAAGCTCTATGTAAAATGTTAATGAATAGGGTTGAGCGAACCCGAACTGTAAAGTTCGGGTTCGTACCAAACTTTAGGATTTTTGGACCCCGGACCCGAACATTTCAGTAAAAGTTCTGGTTCGGTGTTCGGCGCTTTCTTGGCGCTTTTTGAAAGGCTGCAGAGCAGCCAATCAACAAGCGGTTAACTGTCTGACCTTAGAAGCCATCACAGCCATGCCTACTAATGGCATGGCTGTGATTGGCCAGTGCAGAATGTGACCCGGGCTCTATATAAGCTGGAGCCACGTAGCGCCGCCCGTCACTCTGCTGTTACTAGTGTAGGGAGAGGATGCTGCTGCTGTGAGGGAATGGATAGGAGAGACTCTTTGCTCAAAATCTGAATCTAACTCAGCGATCTACATACATGGTGTTTTGTGGGTGCAGGGCACAATTTTTTTATCCTGTCCTGAGCCCAGTGACCGAAAAAAAAAAAAACTTTAATAAGTCAGTCAGGTGGGTAGCGGCGGCCATTTTATTCAAGCTCGGTGCACCAGCACTGCATCTGAGCTTTTGGGACATTGAAAATCACCATTTTTTGGGGCAATCTACAACATCTGGATTAGTCAGTGTGCAATTTAAGCTAGAAATACACCCATCATTTTCTGGGGTTTTAAAAACACACATTTTTGCCAAAAAAACACTTTTTTTCAGGCCTTGCAGCATCAGCACGTGTGAAATTACAGGCTTATATACTGCTGTCAAGTTGTCAGCCTTTGATGCAGATGTCATTGTGAGATGCACCCTTAATACATTTGGGTTACATTCAGAGATTTTAAATTCCGCCATTAGGTGCACCAATATTGAATTCAGGCCTACACTGGTTCAGACCGTGTGAGATACACTCTCTACATACTGTCGTTCTATTCTACAGTCGTGGCCAAAGGTTTTGAGAATGACACAAATATTCGTTTTCACAAAGTTTGCTGCTAAACTGCTTTTGATCTTTGTTTCAGTTGTTTCTGTGATGCAGTGAAATATAATTACTCGCACTTCATACGTTTCAGAGGCTTTTATCGACAATTACATGACATTTATGCAGAGTCAGTATTTGCAGTGTTGGCCCTTCTTTTTCAGGACCTCTGCAATCCGACTGCGCATGCTCTCCATCACCTTCTGGGCCAATTCCTGACTGATACAACCCATTCTTTCATAATCACTTCTTGGAGTTTGTCAGAATTAGTGGGTTTTTGTTTGTCCACCCGCCTCTTGAGGATTGACTACAAGTTCTCTATGGAATTAAGATCTGGGGAGTTTCCAGGCCATGGACCCAAAATGTCACCGTTTTGGTCCCCGAGCCACTTAGTTATCACTTTTGCCTTATGGCGCAGTGCTCCATCCTGCTGGAAAATGCATTGTTCTTCACCAAACTGTTGTTGGATTGTTGGAAGAAGTTGCTGTTGGAGGGTGTTTTGGTGCCATTCTTTATTCATGGCTGTGTTTTTGGGCAGAATTGTGAGTGAGCCCACTCCCTTGGATGAGAAGCAACCCCACACATGAATGGTCTCAGGATGCTTTACTGTTGGCATGACACAGGGCTGATGGTAGCGCTCACCTTTTCTTCTCTGGACAAGCCTTTTTCCTGATGCCCCAAACAATCGGAAAGAGGCTTCATCGGAGAATATGACTTTGCCCCGGTCCTCAGCCGTCCAGTCACCATATTTTCTGCAGAAGATCAATCTGTCCCTGATATTTTTTTGGGAGAGAAGTGGCTTCTTTGCTGCCCTTCTTGACACCAGGCCATCTTCCAAAAGTCTTCGCCTCACTGTGCGTGCAGATGCGCTCACACCTGCCTGCTGCCATTCCTGAGCAAGCTCTGCACTGGCGGCACTCCGATCCCGCAGCTGAATCCTCTTTAGGAGACGATCCTGGCGCTTGCTGGACTTTCTTGGACGCCCTGAAGCCTTCTTAACAAGAATTTAACCTCTTTCCTTGAAGTTCTTGATGATCCTATAAATTGTTGATTGAGGTGCAATCTTAGGAGCCACAATATCCTTGCCTGTGAAACCATTTTTATGCAATGCAATGATGGCTGCACGCGTTTCTTTGCAGGTCACCATGGTTAACAATGGAAGAACAATGATTTCAAGCATCACCCTCCTTTTAACAGGTCAAGTCTGCCATTTTAACCCAATCAGCCTGACAATGATCTCCAGCCTTGTGCTCGTCAACATTCTCACCTGAGTTAACAAGACGATTACTGAAATGATCTCAGCAGGTCCTTTAATGACAGCAATGAAATGCAGTGGAAAGGTTTTTTTGGGATTAAGTTAATTTTCATGGCAAAGAAGGACGATGCAATTCATCTGATCATCTTCATAACATTCTGGAGGATATGCAAATTGCTATTATAAAAATTTAAGCAGCAACTTTTCCAATTTCCAATATTTATGTAATTCTCAAAACTTTTGGCCACGACTGTACTATTAAACACCCATTTTGGGCAAGATCCTAAATTCGAGAAATATTAGGAGAGCGTCAAATAAGGGACGTGGCCCAGGTCGTGGTGCTGCTGGTGGAGCTCCTGTTGCAGGGAGAGGACATGGTCGATCTGTGCCAGCTACACGCCCAAGTGAAACCCCTTCCTCAGGTGCGAGTAGGCGACAGAACCTGCAGCGGTTTTTGGTCGGGCCTAATGCAGCTCTACGAATGGTGAGGCCTGAACAAGTACAGGCGATAGTAGATTGGGTTGCTGACAGTAGATCCAGTTCCTTCACATTGTCTCCCACCCAGTCTCCTGCTGAAAGACCACAGTTGGCACCTTCAGCCGATGTCCATCAGTCATTCACCTCACCCCCTTGCAAATCAGCCAAGCAGTCTGAGCCCCAAGTCATGCAGCAGTCTCTTCTGCTTTTTGATGATTCTGTTAGCAGGGTTTCCCAGGGCCATCCACCTAGCCCTGCCCCAGAAGTGGAAGAGATTGAGTGCACCGATGCCCAACCACTTATCTTTCAAGATGAGTACATGAGAGGACCATCGCAGCACGTCTCGGATGATGACGAAACACAGGTGCCAACTGCTGCGGCTCTCTGCAGTGTGCAGAGCGACAAGGAAGTCAGGGGTGAAGACTGGGTGATAGATGATGTGGAGGACGATGAGGTCCTCGACCCCTCAGGAAATCAAGGTCATGTGAGTGACCTGTGTAGTTCAGGGGAAGAGGCGGAGGTCACACAGAGCCACCAGCACAGCAGAAGAGGGAGCAGGGTGCAAAAGCGGAGCGGCCGTCCTCTAGACAGTTCACCTCCTACTGCCCACCGCAGCAAGGGACCGAGCACACCAAAGCCAGCTCCAAGGAGTTCCCTGGCGTGGCAGTTCTTCAGACAATGTGCTGACGACAAGACACGAGTGGTTTGCACGCTGTGCAATCAGAGCCTGAAGCGAGGCATAAACGTTCTCAACCTGAGCACAACCTGCATGACCAGGCATCTAAGTGCAAAGCACAAGCTGCAGTGGAGTAGACACCTGAAAAACCAAGAAAGGTCTCTGGCTCCTCCTGCTTCCTCTTCTGCTGCAGTCTCGCCCTCTTCATCCACCTCTGGAGTGACAGTGCCACCTGCCACCTCGCAAACAGAGGATCTGCCAGCAACACCAACACCTGGGTCATCAAGCATCTCCACACTGTCCCACAGAAGCGTTCAGCTCTCCATATCCCAAACGCTGGAGAGGAAGAGGAAGTACCCCCCTACCCACCCGCGATCACTAGCCCTGAATGCCAGCATTTCTAAACTACTTGCCTTTGAAATGCTGTCATTCCGTCTTGTGGAGACGGATAGTTTTAAAGGCCTTATGGTGGTGGCTGTCCCACAGTACGTCGTGCCCAGCCGCCACTACTTTTCAAGGCGAGCCATCCCTGCACAACTAGGGCTGTTATATCTCCATAACAGCACACTGGGTAAATGCAGTGGCGGCTGGGCCTGAGGCGGATAGCAGTTTGGCGCATGTCCTCCCACCACCGAGGATTGCAGGGCGCTTCAGTTTGCCTCCCGTTGCTTCCTCCTCTTGCTCCGCTTCCTCATCCTCTACCGGCTCCTCATCCGGTCAGCGTAACACCTTCACCACCAACTTCAGCACAGTCAGCGGTAAATGACAGCAGGCAGTTTTAAAATTGATCTGTTTGGGGGACAAACCCCAGACCGCGCAGGAGCTGTGGACGGGCCTTGAACAACAGACCGACGAGTGGTTGCTGCCAGTCAGCCTCAAGCCCGGCCTGGTGGTGTGCGATAATGGGCGAAATCTCGTAGTGGCTCTGGGACTAGCCGGTTTGACGCACATCCCTTGCCTGGCGCATGTGCTGACTTTGGTGGTGCAGAGATTCCTTAAAAATTTCCCTGATATGTCAGAGCTGCTGCATAAAGTGCGGGCCGTCTGTTCGCGCTTCCGGCGTTCACATCCTGATGCTGCTCGCCTGTCAGCGCTGCAGCGTAACTTCGACCTTCCCGTTCACCGCCTCATATGCGACGTGCCCACCAGGTGGAACTCCACCTTGCACATGCTGGACAGTCTGTGCGAGCAGCAGCAGGCCATAGTGGAGTTTCAGCTGCAGCACGCACGGGTCAGTCGCACTGCGGAACAGCACCACTTCACCACCAATGACTGGGCCTCCATGCGAGACCTGTGTTCCTTGTTGCACTGTTTTGAGTACTCCACCAACATGGCCAGTGCCGATAACGCCATTCTCAGCGTTACTATCCCACTTCTATGTCTCCTTGAAAAAACGCTCCTGGCGATGATGGAAGAGGATGTGGTACAGGAGGAGGAGGAGGAGGAAAAGGGGTCATTTCATAGGGTTTCCGGCCAGTCATTCCCAAGTGGCTCGGAGGGTGGGTTCCTGCACCCACAAACCCAAGGTACACAATTGTCCAGCCAGGGCACAGTTCTGGAGGATGATGAGGTGGAGGATGAGGAGGAGGAGATGGAGGAGGAGGAACCATGTTCACAGCAGGGTGGCACCCAGACCAGCTCATGGCCATCACTGGTCCATCGCTGGGGAGATACAGAGGACACAGACGATACACCTCCCACAGAGGACAGCCTTTCATTGCCTCTAGGCAGCCTGGCACATATGAGCAATTACATGCTGCAGTGTCTCCGCAACGACCACCGAGTTGCCCACATTCTAACTTGTGCTGATTACTGGGTGGCCACACTGCTGGATCCCCGTTACAAGGACAGCGTACCGTCCTTAATTCCCGTGATCGTGAGATGCGCGAGTACAAGCGCTCGCTGGTAGACGCTCTGCTGGTGGCATTCCCACCTGACAGCGGGGGCACAGTGGAAGCGCAAGGCGAAGGCAGAGGAGGAGGACGAGGTCGCCAACGCAGCTGGGGCACCGCCAGCACCTCAGAAGGCAGGGTTAGCATGGCCGAAATGTGGAAAAGCTTTGTCAGCACGCCACAACAACCAGCACCACCAGCTGATATGGAACGTCTTAGCAGGAGGCAGCATTTCACCAACATGGTGGAGCAGTATGTGTGCACACGCCTACACGTACTGAATGACGGGTCTGCCTCCTTCAACTTCTGGGTCTCCAAATTGGGCACATGGCCTGAGCTTGCCCTGTATGCCTTGGAGGTGCTGGCCTGCCCTGCAGCCAGTGTATTGTCTGAACCAGGCATGGATCCCTCAGGACTTGTCCGTACCTTGTGCAGAATAGACATGTATACCGGCACTACACAGCCATTGTTATACTACAGCGCAATTGCTCATGTTTGTATTTTGGATATTTCACACTCTTTTAGAGTGTACCCTAATAAAGAATTAAAAATTAAAACCAAAAACCTGTGTTGACTATCTCGTCCTCCTCCACCGCTACGTCCACCGCCTCCTTAGACTCCTACTCCATATTGACCTCCACAAGAAGCATTGTCTGATGTGAATGATGCCTCGCACAAAAGAGCTCTCAGAAGACCTAAGATTAAGAATTGTTGACTTGCATAAAGCTGGAAAGGGTTATAAAAGTATCTCCAAAAGCCTTGCTGTTCATCAGTCCACGGTAAGACAAAGTGTCTATAAATGGAGAAAGTTCAGCACTGCTGCTACTCTCCCTAGGAGAGGCCGTCCTGTAAAGATGACTGCAAGAGCACAGCGCAGACTGCGCAATGAGGGGAAGAAGAATCCTAGAGTGTCAGCTAAAGACTTACAGAAGTCTCTGGCATATGCTGACATCCCTGTTATTCTGCATAATTCTTATTTCTATCCGTTCCCTTTCCTGTCTCTTACACTAGAGAAGAAGCTTGATTGTGACTGTACACTGTCGTTTCTGGCAGAAATTGTAAGAGCCAATCACCCTCATTCACAGCCCAACACAGAATGATGTTCGGCTCGTTCTGCTCGGGCATCTCCTGCTGCAGCATTGATTGTCTCATCCAGGCCGTCTGTCGGCATGTGAGCCAATCCGGACCAGCACACAGGGAAAGCTGTCAGCCAGGGAGAGAGAAGTGAGAATCTGAGGCTGGTTTTGCCTGGCAGTGCATTCTCGCTGCATTTCCTGCCTTATAACATAGCTGCAGCTGCTGCAGAACCTCAAGAGTAGCTAACTGCAAGGGCATTTCCTTTGTTTCTCCATCTTTTTGTGCGTGGGGGAAATAACCTCAAAACCTCTTTGACTTACCCGTGCACACGCCAGCTACCGGCCGGCGCGCACTGGAGAGGGGAGTCGAGAGGACAGAGCAAGTTCGGCTACTTTCACACTAGCGTTCGGGGCTCCGCTTGTGAGTTCCATTTGAAGGCTCTCACAAGCAGTGTTCCCTGTAAGCTGCGCGGGCGCGCGGCCACGCAGCTTCCTTTATGCCTCCGCTCAGCACCTCTGCTGGCCCGCTCACTGCTGCTGCCCAGACTTTATGTAAGGGGCTCGGGGCCTCTCTGTGCAATTTATTTTTATGATGCCTACAGTGCGATTGGCCGGCTGCGCTACCGGCCCAGTGCGCACATTAAGTAACCCATACCCTCTTCGGTGCTGCGCCTGCGCCACCAGCTGTGACAGTGCGAGACTCGGCACTGAGGTCACAGGTCTCGCAGGATCACGCGGGATGACTGAATGGCGGGATGACTGAATGGCGCGGCGCCGGAGAGGGTATGACGGGATTGTCCTGACAGATGAGTGGAGCAGAGAAGGTATTTTTATTTATTTATGTATGCACACACACCGGCTTCATAGGGAGGGGGGGGCACGCCGCACTTGAATTCAGAAAAGGGAGCCCACGCCGGCCATATGAGGGCAGGCCCACTGGCAGCAAATCCTTCATTATCATGGAATATATATAGAGATGGAGAGAGGGGCAAAATAATGAAATATATACAGAGAGGTGCAGTGTAGGGACACCGTGTAGGGGTTATACTGTTTATTGTACAGCATGGCACAGGGGTTATATTGTCATTTGCTGTACAGTATACTGTACATTATAATCCCTGTACCATGCTGTACAATATACAGTATAGTTCATACACCGTGCCGTACAATATACAGTATAGTTCATACACTATGCCGTACAATATACAGTATAGCTCATACACTATGCCGTACAATATACAGTATAGCTCATACACTATGCCGTACAATATACAGTATAGTTCAGATACCATGCCGTACAATATACAGTATACCACCTACACTGGGGGATTATTGTGTATATTGTACGGCATGGTGTATGAATTATAATGTATATTATACGTCATGGTGTATGGATTATATTGTGCAGCACGGTGTATGAACTATACTGTTCATTATCATGATTAAGGACCAGCATGTAAATGTCCGAAATGCATAGATTTGACTGCCCTGCATATGTGGAAGTTTTAATACCGCTGTGAATAAAGTATTCCCTGCTATCAAGAGCTGGATTTTCTCTCTTTTCTTCATGAACTATACTGTATATTGTACGGCATGGTGTATGGATTATAACGTACATCGTACAGCATGGTGTAGGGATTATAACGTACATCGTACAGCATGGTGTAGGGATTATAATGTACATCGTACAGCATGGTGTAGGGATTATAATGTACATCATATTGCATGGTTTTGGGGTTATATTGTATATTGTACAGCATGGTGCATGAACTATACTGTATATTGTACGGCACTGTGTATGAACTATACTATATATTGTACGGCAAGGTGCAGCGGTTACACTGTATTGTACAGCATGGTGCAGAGGTTACACTGTATGCTCTTTGATGTGACACTTATCTTAGGTTTTCCTAGCGCCCACCTTTGATGGCGCTGTGCCCAGCTCTGAGCCGACCCCGCTCAGCAGCTGCCAAGGCTTAGAGGGAACACTGCTCACAAGCGTCCCCGAACGGATCCGTCCAGCTCTAATGCATTCTGAGTGGATGCGGATCTGCTCAGAATGCATCAGTCTGGCACCGTTTGTCCTCCGCTCCGCTCAGCAGGCGGACACTTGAACGCTGCTTGCAGCATTCGGATGTCAGCCTGGCCGTGCGGAGGCGTGCGGATCCGTCCAGACTTACAATGGAAGTCAATGGAGACGGATCCGTTTGAAGTTGACACAATATGGCTCAATTTTCAAACGGATCCGTCCCCCATTGACTTTCAATGTAAAGTCTGGACGGATCCGTCTGCGGCTACTTTCACACTTAGAATTTATTTTACAATATAATGCAGACGGATTCGCTCTGAACGCAAGTGTGAAAGTAGCCTTAACTACCACGAGGAAAAGAAAAAGGAAGAATAGAGAGAGGAAAAAGGGACTTGGGACAGTACACGCATCCCACTTACATCACCGGGAACTTGGAGGCAACTGACAGCACCCTATCGCAGGTGAGAACGCTGCATTTACAGATTGTGTCCAACAGGATTGTTACATCAGGTCATATCTTTTATAGTAACCAAGGGAAGTGTCTTTTTTACAGCGCGGGATCCAATTAAACTTATAGTTTCTATTTTTGATTTTAGTCCAGGCAGGGCTTTCTATCGGAACCCAGCAGCGGCCCCCGGAATTATTCCTAGGGCAATATCAGACACGTAGGTTGCATAGATTAGCGGCAGCGCAGGAGTACCCCCCTCCTTTCTGTTTTATTACCCCCCATGGTATGACCCCCTAGTAGCAGCACCGGCCTCTCCCTGCTCTGTGACCCCTCTGCCCCTTCTCCAAATCCTTAATATAAAATCTTTCTCATTAGGATAAAACACATCAGCTCCGCCGAGCCCCCGGCCAAAGTGTTGATCTTTATTATCGCTTGTGTAACATCCTAGAGTTATCTTACTACACTCCTCTACCCAGCTACTATCTCCTAAGAGCCTTTACATCTGATATAATTTTGCTCATGTCTTCATAAATGTGCATGCAAAACCATGTTAAACACAGTTTCTTGTAATTTTACAGGTTTACCAGCAGGTGGCAGCAATGCATTGGTAAGGTACTAGTCCTAGTTTAGTATATCTAGGCTGGAATGGATTATTCCAGCTTATCTCCCCCTCTGTGGAGGTGTGGACTGTTCCCACATCCTGAAGCTTGGGTGGAGAAGGAAGTTAGAGGTAGTGTAGCCCACCCCCTGTTAGGGGTAGGGTGTGTGTGTAAGGAGATCCCCTGCATATGGAAGAAAGCAAGGATCTTGTCTCGGCTGAGACATTGATCACATACCCAGTCTGAGAACCTTCAGCCTCAGCTGGATGCAGAAAGCAGACAACCTCCAGAGTTCCAGGAAGAAAGCATCCCCTGAGAAACTATCTGTGAGTAAAGTCCAGAGACCTAGGAGAAGCCATATCCTCCTCAGGAGGCCTCACAAAGTCTAGAACCGCCTCTGCATGCACACGAATGTTAGGGTTCCGTGCCTGTGCTGTGGACCACGAATTTTGGTCCGCAATGCACTGGCACAGACCGTGGGGCAGCCGCATGCGGATCGCGGACCCATTCACTTGGATGGGGTCCGCAATCCGCATCCGACGGTCCGCACCGCAATAAAGTAGTGCATGCGCTAGTTTTCTGCTGTGCACATGCACGTCCAGAAACACCACGGAAGCACTCCGTAGTGCTTCCAAGGGGTTCTGATCCGTGTCTCCGTTCCGCATCTCCAAGATTGCAGACCCATTTAAGTGAATGGGTCCGCGATCCGTGATGCAGAATGTACACGGCCGGTGCCTGTGTATTGTATCGCAAACAAAACTGACTGAACTTGCTTGCAAAATGATGCGAGTTTCAGTGAATGCACCCTGAACACATCCGGACCTAATCCGTCATGCTCGTGTGAAAGGGGTCTTATCCAGCCAATCTCATTTATCACATTTTTGTAAATATTTTATTATATCTTTTTATGGGACAACACTGAAGATCTGACACTTTGATACAATGTACAGTAGCCAGTGTACGGCTTGTATAACAGTGTACTTTGGTGTGCCCACAAAATAACTCAGCACACCGCCATTAATGTCTAAATCCCTGGAAATGAACGTGAGTGCACCCCTAAGGCCCCTTTCTCACGGGCAAGTTTTCCGCGCGGGTGCAATGCGTGAGGTGAACGCATTGCACCCGCACTGAATCCGGACCCATTTATTTCTATGGGGCTGTGCACATGAGCGGTGATTTTCAGACATCACTTGTGCGTTACGTGAAAATGGCAGCATGCTCTATATTGTGCGTTTTCCACGCAACGCAGGCCCCATAGAAGTGAATGGGTCTGCGTTAAAATAGCAAGCATCCGCAAGCAAGTGCGGATGCGGTGCGATTTTCACGCATGGGTTCTAGGTGACAGTCTATTCACTGTATTATTTTCCCTTATAACATGGTTATAAGGGAAAATAATAGCATTCTTTAATACAGAATACTTAGTAGAAGGTCAATTGAGGGTTAATTGACCTCCTCACCTCCTCCTCTTGATCGCGTAGTTGCCGATCTCTTCTTACTTCTTTAATCATGAGCTGCCGGCTAAAGGACCTGTGGTGACGTCACATCGCATGGTCCAATCACATGTGATGGACCATGTGATGAGCTCAGTGACATCACCACAGGTCCTTTGACAGGTCCTGAAGAAAGAACAGGAGCCCGGCAGATACGCGATCAATTGTAGGAGGTGAGTTAATTTTTATTATTTTTTTTTAACCATCAATTGACCCTGTACTAAGCATTCTGTATTAAAGAATGCTATTATATTCTCTGATAACCATGTTATAAGGGAAAATAATTACTTCTACACAACACCGAACCCAAACCTGAATTTCAGTGAAGAAGTTCGGGTCTAGGTACCATATTCAGTTTTTTGTCACGCGCGTGCAAAGTCAAAACTGACTGTAATTGCGTACCTACTCGCGCGGGTTTGCCGCAATGCACCCGGGATGCATCCGGACCTAATCCGGACACGCTCGTCTGCAAGGGGCCTAAGTGAAAATGGCCAAATTGTGCCCAACTAGCCATTTTTCCTCCCCGGTGTCATGTGACTCGTTAGTGCTACAAGGTCTCAGGTGTGAATGGGGAGCAGGTGTGTTACATTTTGTGTTATCTCTTTCACACTCTCTCATACTGGTTACTGGAAGTTCAATATGTGTCACGGCGGGCGTGCACCCAGACTCACAGATAACCCACCCTGACCTCTTTCCCTGCACTGCTCAGCCCACATGCAGACCTTAAAGGTAGGTATGATGTGTCCCCGTGCCTAGGCTGAAAAAAAACTAAATTCCCTGAGAAGGTGAAGAGGGGAAATAGGAGCAGCCTGCTCGCACAGAACCTGGATGGGAGAGATGACACAAAACAACCAAACTTGAAATCACACTTATCTTTCAGAGCTGGAACAGACAACCTTCCTTCCTAGCTTCCAAGACCACAATGATTCCTATAATCCGCTCAGAGCACTGGGTTGGTGTGCTATTTAAACTAATGACCCCACCCAGTGCACCTGATGAGAGGCGGATCCAGCACGGCTCCAAAACAAACACTAAACTCGTGCTGCTATCCTGGCCGACCTCCACACATCGTCAGAGTGGGGCATGACAATATGGCTCCTCATGGCAAAGAACTCTCTGAGGATCTGAAAATTTAAATTGTTGTGCTACATAAAGATGGTCGAGGCTATAAGAAGATGGCCAACACCCTGAAAGTGAGCAGCAGCACGGTGGCCAAGACCATCCAGCAGTTTAACAAGACAGGATCCACTCAGAACAGCCCTTGCTATGGTCGACTAAAGAAGTTGAGTGCACTAGCTCAGCATCATATCCAGAGGTTGTATGAGTGCTGCCAGCATTGCTACAGGGGTGGGGGGTCAGCCTGTCAGTGCTCAGTGTCACATCCAGAGGTTGTATGAGTGCTGCCAGCATTGCTGTTGGCAGGGGTGGGGGTCCGCCTGTCAGTGCTCAGACCATACGCCGCACACTGCATCACATTGCTCTGCATGGCTTTCGTCCCAGAAGGAAATCTATTCTAAAGATGATGCACAAGAAGCCCGCAAACAGTTTGCTGAAGACAAGCAGACTAAGGACATTTTTCTCATGCATTTCATATTACCATAACGACTGTATCACCGAGAGAGCACCACCGTGAAGGTTCTGGATGCCAGTGTGAATAGCTTCTTAGTGATCGCATAGACACGTGCGGCAGTGCCGGCTGCGGTCTCTCTCGCTCCCTGAAACATAAGGACATGGGATTGCTGGCACCATGTCCCGTGGTCTGATGAGACCAAGATAAACTTATTTGGTTCAGATGGTGTCAGGCGTGTGTGGCGGCAACCAGGTGAGGAGCACAAAGACAAGTGTGTCCTGCCTACAGTCAAGCATGGTGCTGGGGGTGTCATGGTTTGGGTCTGCATGAGAGCTGCCGGCTGTGGGGGGCTACAGTTCAATGAGGGACCCATGAATGCCAACATGCACTGTGAAATACTAAAGCAGAGCATGACCCCCTCCCTTTGGAAACTGGGCCGCAGGGCAGTATTCCAACATGATAACGACCCCAAACACCTCCAAGACGACCTCCGCCTTGTTAAAGAAATTGAGGGTAAACTCTATTGAGCATCTGTGGGGCCTCCTCAAACAGAAGGTGGAGGAGTGCAAGGTCTCTAACATCCACCAGCTCCGTCATGTTGTCATGGAGGAGGAAGAGGATTCCAGTGGAACCTGTGAAGCTCTAGTGAACTCCATGTCCAAGAGAGTTAAGGCAGTGCTGGAATACACAAATACTGACACTTTGGGCACAATTTGGACATTTTTTACTTAGGGGTGTTCTCACTTTTGTTGCCAGCAGTTTAGACATTAACGGATGTCTGTTATACAAGCCGTACACTGACTCCTTTACATTGTATCAAAGTATCAGATCTTCTGTGTTGTCCCATGAAAAGATATAATAAAATATTTACAAAAATGTGAGGGCTGCACTGACTTTGAGATACTGTAAATTGTGTTAAGTCTATTTTTTTCCTGAACTTCTGATGCCACGATAATACAAGCATATACATGTGTCTTACAGTACAGAGGGTAGCGGTTTGTTATCTAGGGGTACTCGGCTGAAGTCTGTGTCGGTGCATCTCCAGACAGTTCAAGGCTTTTTTTTGGGCCTTGTAAAAATAGAATTATATGTGTTTCTTACAATACAAAGGGTACCGGTTAAAATCTCTGAGTGAAAACATAAACTACTAGTCCGAAATCGGAACACAATCCAACCCGCATCCCAAGCCATACAGTGTCCTTCTAATCATCATCATCAGCTTCTTCTTCTCCTGCTCCTTTTCCTCCGCTCTATCGTGAGATATCCATAATGGAATATATAGCCATGAAAAAACTTTGCTCGAACAGCAATTAGCTTGTCGACAAGCTGAACCCCCACCTGGTCAAGTTGCTGGCAGTGCAGTCTCAGTAGCACCATTTAGTAGAGCCTTGTACTCGCGAGGCCACTTCCTGTGCATCTCGCTGTGTGGCAAGCTGCACCCCATGTTGGACACCTGGAGGAGATGTTATGGGCAGGGAAAGTACATATCTTTCACAGCCCACGGGGTCAATGTTTTTTGTGGCAGCGGCAAGGCAGCAACCTGGCCAAGTCCTTTTGACACCCAACCCCACGATTGCTTCAGGCTGGCTCCCACACCATGCACTTATCCACCTACTCCTCCATGGACACGCTCCTGTCCCGAACAGCAGCAGGGCACAGCATTGCTTGCACTACCCCTCCTTCCTACCATATGTGCTAAGCCAATCCATGTTAGAACTGATCAGCCTGAGCGAGAATAGTCACACAGGTGAGCAGTTTCTGGCTGTCACCCCACAGACAATGGTCAGCGACAAGGATAAAAAAAAATCCTGGCCGCCCTGAACCTGGGCAAAAGCTGTCGAAGGTCATGAACAATTTTGTCATGCACCAGACCACCTCAACTGGAAACATGTGTTGTTTGGAGGTCAGGCAGCTCATGCCGTTCATGCTGCAGTTTTTTCTCACCCTCCTTATATTTATCTTAGAACAGACGCTGACGCTCATGCAGCAGGGGGTGATGGAGGAAGGAGAACCACTAACGCATCTTGCTATCAGCTCTGTAACTGTTTGGGACCTATAAAAAGAAACTCCCATGGAGGATGAGGATGAGAAGTAGCCATTGGAGGAGGAGTTGGAGTATGATGATGCGAGTTGGAAAAACTAGGCTCCTCGGGCACGCGGGTAGGAATGGCGACCTGTAGACTGACTTGCTTACACAGTGACAGGCGGTTCGGTGACATTAAGCAGTCTGATGATTACTGGATAGCCATGCTTTCAGACCCTCGTTATTAGAGTAAAATGGGGAAAAGTTTTCCTCCCTCCGAAAAAGAAGGGCAAATTACATTATACACTCACCTAAAGAATTATTAGGAACACCATACTAATACGGTGTTGGACCCCCTTTTGCCTTCAGAACTGCCTTAATCCTACGTGGCATTGATCCCACAAGGTGCTGATAGCATCTTTAGAAATGTTGGCCCATATTGATAGGATAGCATCTTGCAGTTGATGGAGATTTGAGGGATGCACATCCAGGGCACGAAGCTCCCGTTCCACCACATCCCAAAGATGCTCTATTGGGTTGAGATCTGGTGACTGTGGGGCCATTTTAGTACGGTGAACTCATTGTCATGTTCAAGAAACCATTTTTCCAGTCTTCAACAGTCCAATTTTGGTGAGCTCGTGCAAATTGTGGCCTCTTTTTCCTATTTGTAGTGGAGATGAGTGGTACCCGGTGGGGTCTTCTGCTGTTGTAGCCCATCCGCCTCAAGGTTGTGCGTGTTGTGGCTTCACAAATGCTTTGCTGCAGACCTCGGTTGTAACGAGTGGTTATTTCAGTCAACGTTGCTCTTCTATCAGCTTGAATCAGTCGCCCATTCTCCTCTGACCTCCAGCATCAACGAGGCATTTTCGCCCACAGGACGGCCGCATACTGGAGGTTTTCCCTTTTCACACCATTCTTTGTAAACCCTAGAAATGGTTGTGCGTGAAAATCCCAGTAACTGAGCAGATTGTGAAATACTCAGACCGGCCCGTCCGGCACCAACAACCATGCCACACTCAAAACTGCTTAAATCACCTTTCTTTCCCATTCTGACCTTCAGTTTGGAGTTCAGGAGATTGTCTTGACCAGGACCACAACCCGACATGCATCGAAGCAACTGCCGTGCGATTGACTGACTAGATAATCGCATTAATGAGAAATAGAACAGGTGTTCCTAATAATTCTTTAGGTGAGTGTAATCAGGAAACACTGTGTACGCAGCTTTCTGCGAGCTGTCGCCTGCCGCCAGTGTGTCTGAAAGAATCACTCCCCTCCCAATGCCACAAGCAGCAGAAGTCGCAGCAGCAGCAGCCATTTCAGTCTCAACATGATGGAGCCGTTTGTTCACGTACTGCGCCAGACTGAGGCCAAACAGCAAGCCGAGAGCTCCCACCTCAGCACCCAGGCTCATCGCTGCTACTGCTGCCACCATCACACCACTGCTGCGGCCGGCCAACCATCAAATTTCATATGGCTGTTGCTGCTGCTGGCACCTCCTAAGCTGCTGCTGCTCGCTGCTAATTTTCTACTGCCACCACTATTTACTACTACTGTAGTGTCCCACTAGGTAGGGGTGGGCACTACACAAGGGTCAATTGATGTGCGCGTTACTCCTACTCACAAGGGACAGAAATGTTATATTCAATTGTGCATTTAATGTATTTTCTAATGTGTTTTTATATGCAATGTTCCCCTGTATGATGCAATAGCAGGCCTAGTTGGGTGTAGTTAGACATCCCAGACACTAGAGGGAGATAGGGAGCCCCTAGTATAAATGTCCAGGCCCAGACAGGGAGAGTGAGTGCAGAGCCAGGAGTCTGAGAAGACAGAAGTTAGAGGGCCTCCTCCTGACATGCAGCTGGATAGCCCTGGCTGCTACCTATGACCAGGAGGCTAGTGAGGAGACCTAGCCTGCCTGAAGCCAAGAGAGCCTTAGTTAGCTCTGAAGTCACCCCAGTAGCAGGACAGAACCTCCTGGGAGAAGCCCACAGTCATCCACCAGCCAAGTAAGGATATCCCAGGGAAAGCTAAGTAACCCTGATGGGCAGATGCATTAGAAAGTAAAGCAAGGATTTAATTAATACAAGAGGAAGAGATATTTACCAAGGATTTAAGCCACCATTTAGGCATCCGGGCCTTGGGATAGAGAGCCAGACAGGAGTTCTAGAAAGAACAGTGTACGCTATTTCTGAGGAAAGGTACAACCTGATTCTGAGCGCACTGTGGATTTACCCTCTGAGTATCTTGCACCGAATTATACCTGCCATCTTGTGGAATAAGCCTGCTTGTAAAGCTGTGAACTAAGAGACTGTGTCACCATCTGTATGTACAAAGTTGGACTGTTTAGTAAAGCAACGTTTGGTTCACTATATCATCTGTGTGCCTCGCTTATTCCAACCGGTGTGCCACCGTCACAGGCACTGGCGTCACGAACCTTAAAGGGACCTTGCCCCAGGCACTCAAAATACCCGTAACATCCAGGGCACCTCATCTACCATCAGGCCTGGTCCCTACATACAGAGTGTGCCCCAGAGGAACCATGTCCACCTCTCCTTCACTGCCACGCGCCTGCCCAGGGTTCTCCAATACAGTGAGCAACCCTCGATTGCCCATAACCGTGACCTCACTTCGCTATACCCTGCAGGTCTGGCGTGTTGCACTACTACCCCACTACTAATACTACCGCAATATCACCACTACTACTATTACTACTGCTACCCATAGACAGCCTTGTATGTTCCATGCTATCCTGCTCCATCTGCTGCTGCTACTATTGTGGCCACACGCCGCTATGTCTGTACCGTACCATTTCCACATCCACGCTGCGCGGCTGCTGCTCTCAATTAAAAGGGAGAATTTTTTTAGGTTTGTTCATAATCAACACTTGTATGTGTTGTACGGACAGCATTCTGACCCTGTCAAGGCATCATTTTTGAAAGCTTGGCCCCAACAAGCCACTTTAAAAAAAAATAAAAAATGTATCCCATAACACATGTGTTTAAACACCATCCGCCCCTGATAAGGGACAATTTTTGGAAGTTTTGAAATATGAAAAAGCAGAAGACATGTACCGGTGTGTTTTTACAAATGCTGTATGTTAACGCTGTCAAACGTGCACTTACCCCCAGCTACGTAAGGTAGAGTCACTCAGACCTCACTTACTATTGCTGTCATTGCGTTCCAGGGTTTGGGGAGGCGGGAAAGGGAAAAATTATAAAAAATAAACAAAAAGAGATAAAATGTTTTCCTAAAAATTCCCTAAGAGACAAGAGGGTGTTATTTACCAGTTTCCTGGGCAATTGGAGACAATTGGAGACAATCTGGTTCCGCCCAAACCAATTCAGGTCCAAACCTAACTTAAAAAATGGCGACCTTGAAACAAACCAAACCTCAACAGGTTCTTTCATTATCTATTTATCTATCTATCTATCTATCTATCTATCTATCTATCCATCTATCTAATAAAAACTGAAATATCACATTTGCATAACTATTCACTCCCTTTTATGATTTGACCTGAAACATGCCTAATAATATAAAGTGCATATCAGAATAAAAGGAAAGTCATGAAATTGAAGGTTTTTGAAAACATTTACTAATGTGATCCAGCAGATGGCGCCAGATCCTTGGTCTAGAGACCAGGGAAGGACTTTCAGCTCGGACAAGAAGTGCACCATACGGCTCCAGTGAATGCACAGATTTAAAGTGTGGATCAGTCAGATCCAGAGCCCAGTTGTTTTGTCTGTGGCTGTGCCTGCCACCGCCACTGGTCAAGGGCACTGCTCTGCTCACTTGCCCGTCCACTCATGTACTTCTGTGGGATGGACCCACCGGCCATCCTCTCTCTCTCCCAGCAGGCCAAGCCACTAAAGCCGCTTGGCTGTTCCTTCTAGCAAGCCATGGCCTGCCTTTTGTTGGAATGCATCTCACCACCCACACGGTGCACGCACACTCACTCTGGACTTTAAAGGGCCAGCACGTGTGCACCTTTAGCTTCCCCAGCCTTTGGTTAGGCACCCATCAGTGCCTGAGCAATAGGTTCTAGTCTGCTAGTGTCCTGCTGAGGTGTGCTGTTCTGTATTTGTCTGCCCATGTACTTTGCCTGTTCCTGAGTATGGTTTTGCCTGAACCCTCGTCCGCACTGGTGTCTGTTGAACAGAGACTACTTCAGGAGGTAGCAGCGTGGTGGTTCCCCTGCAGCAAAGTTTAGATCCATGTATAGGAGTTAAAGGGTGAAGACCAGGGCACTGCCAGGATAACACCCTTAGGACTAGCCCAAAGTCAAATCTGTTCAAGTGACACAGTGGGCCCACACCCACTGCATAACACCAGGCACTGTACCTGGGCAGCCAGAATGGGGACTGGACTTGAGACTGAAAAGGGGTGAACCCTAAAAACAACCAGAAGTGCCCCGTCAGGATGGACTGGCTTCAGGACAAGCCTGACAATATCCAGAAAAACATCAAAACTGAATCTGATTGAAGATTCCCTAATAGACCTGAGAGAAAGCTGCATGGACGCACCTCGTCTAAGGCTACTTTCACACTGGCGTTTTGGTTTCCATAAATGTCACCACCCCCAGCAAACATAGCGGCCATCTTGGATGCAGTTCAGAGCAAACAGGTGTGTATGGATAGCTTTCTTTCTTTTTCTTTCTTTCTGGGCATTGGGGCAGATTATGGCACTGGGATGCGGGTGCTCAGACAGAAGGCACAGAGGTGTGGGGGTTATGGCAAGGTGGGTGGAAAGCTGGCATATATGGTGGGGCTGACGACCAAGAGAATGCGGGGCCCAACTCCTACTTGCTGGAGACACGATTTCAGGTCCAAAATGGATCATGGCTTCATCCCCTTGAGTTAGTGGTTTCCCTCTGCACCTGGAGCACGCGGCTGCGATCTGCTGGAGTCAATCCCCACCATTATACCAGCAATAAACACTCTTTAGCGGTATTATTCAGGCAGCTTAGTGATATGTCTCTGTATGACGGTATGATTGACTGTATAGCAGCTTCAACGTGGTGGTATTTTCTTTACAATACAGAGATTTGATTTTGGAATCTTTTGGTAATATTATCCACTCATTGTATGATTACTGTTAATTAGATTGCAGTATTATTCAGTCATACTGGTATTCTGACGCTGTGTTATTTGCCTGATATAACGGCATTATTCACTGTATTATTATTATTATGATGGTATTATGAGTTGCTGGTTAGTTTGATGCCAGAAATTCAAAACTAAAACTGCATCAGGTTTTCACACAAGTCCTGAAGGTAGATAAAGAGCCAAACCAAAGAAATGAGTCACAAATATTAGGCTCGTCTTTTATTAATCCAATATCACATGTCTGTGAGAGATAAAAGTATGTGAACCCTTAGCACTAGCAGATAATCTGGAGGTGATATTAGAGTTGGGTGTTTTCAATCAATGGGGTGACAATCGCGTGTGGGCAGGCGACCTGTTTTATGTAAAGAACAGAAATCTATCAAAGTCTAATCTGGCAGGAACAAAGAAGATTTCTGAGGACCTCAGAAGACGAGTTGTTGATGCTCATCAGGCTAGAAATTGTGACAAAATCATCTCTAAAGAGTCTGGACTCCACCAATCCACAGTCAGGCAGATTGCATAAAAATAGAGGAAAGTTTAGACCATAATTATCTTCCCCAGCGGTGGCTGATCAAAAAAAGGTTGCGTCAAGAACAAGGTGCGTAATAATCTGCAAGGTCACAAACGAACCCAAGGAAACCTCTAAGCAACTAAAGGCCTTTCCTAAATTAGCTAATGTTTATGAGTCCACAATCAGGAGGACACTGAACAACAATGGTGTGCATGGCAGGATTACAAGGAGAACGCTGCTGCCCTCCAAAAAGAACATTTCTGCCCGTCTGCAGTTTGTAAAGATTACTTGGGCAAGCCAGACAATGTTCTGTGGACGGATAAGTCCAGAATAGAACTTTCTGTGTAAATGAGAAGCGTTTTGTTTGGAGAAAGGAAAAGTCTGCAATCCCAGCATAAAACCTTATCCCATCTGTGACACACGGAGCTGGTAGGATGATGGTTAGGATCTGTTCTTTTGCATCTGGGCCAGGATAGCTGATGGAACAATGAATTCTCAACTATACCAGCAAATTCTAAAGGAAAATGTCAGAACATCTGTCTGTGAGCTGAATCTCAAGAGAATGTGGGTCCTTCAGCAGGAGAACCCTGAGCTCACCAGTCCTAAAGAAGAAAGAGAAAGTCCTGGAATGACATTAATCCAGCAGGAATGTTGTGGAAGGACCTGAAGTGATCAGTTCATGGAGGAAACCACCAACATAGCAGAGCTGAAGCGGTTCTGTGTAGAGGAATTGGCTAAAATCCCTCCAAGCCGATGTGCAGGACATCAACAATTACCGGAAACAATGGGGTCACACCAGAACCTGACAGCAGGGGTTCACATACTTTTGCTGCTTACAATCATGTGATATTGGAGCATTTTCCTCAATGCATAAATGACTAGGTCCAATATTTGTGACTCACTTCATTTGGTTCATTATTTATTGTTAGGGTTTGTGTGAAAATCTGATGTAGTTATAGGTCAAATTTATGCAGAAATATAGAAAATTCTGGAGGGTAATGGCACTGAATGGAACCTGAAATCAGAAGACACGGGGCCCAGTATGGACAGTATGGAGATGGATAATATTTATATCCAGAAGTCAGCCTTTTAAGGCATCTGTCCGCAGGTTTGACCTATGAAGCTGACTCACCTGTTACATGTGCGCTCGGCAGCTGAAGGCGTCTGTGTTGGTCCCATGTTCATATGTGCCCGCATTGCTGAGAAAAATGATGTTTCAATAAATGCAAATGAGCCTCCAGGAGCAACGGGGGCGTTACCATTACACTTAGAGGCTCTGCTCTCTGCAACTGCCGCACCCTCTCCACATTGATTGGTGGGACCAGATGTGATGACAGTTACACTGCCTGGCCCTGTCAATCAAAATGCAGACGGCGCTGTGGTTTCATAGAGAGCTGAGCCTCTAGGTGTAATGGTAACGCCCCCATTGCTCCTAGAGGATTATTTGCATATATTAAAAAATCATGTATAACATATGATCATGGGACCAACATAGACGCCTTCAGCTGTTTAATATCAGTTTGATAGGTACAAAGCTGCTGACAGATGCCCTTTTAACAGTGCTGCAATTCTCTGTCTGGTCAGCAGATGGTGCTGTAGGCTCACACCCAAATCCTGTTTGCTTCTAGGACCATTGAATTGATTGCAGCTGCTCCCAGCGCAGAAGACGCTGAGGGTCTGAGGGACCAGACTCAAGTCCAACCACTTTAGCACCTTTCTGCCAGTTTGTGCAGTGATAACGAGGTAACGCTTTTCTCCCCTTATAATGCATAGTTGCTGTGCATTAGCCTCAGGAAGTTTCAGAAAATAATTTATTGTTTTCTTCCCCATTTAAAAAATTCCTTCAGAGTGTCAGGAGAGCAGGAATTTACAGAAAAGTGAAGCAAATTGCAAAGAACCCAAGGACACTGCAATCAATTAGCTTTGTTTTGTAGTTTCTCACAACCTTTCAAGCCACCACTGAGTTCTCAATACACAGCTGTCTGCGCAAATCCCTGCCAAGGAGCCAGATGCCGCTGAATCTTAAAGAAGGAAACTTTTTTTTTTTTTTTAAGTGCATATCTGGAAATAGCACTCAAGGACGACAACAATTGTGTCGCTCAGAAGAGAAGGATTTGATTTACTGCGCGGCGCCGACCGAGCAAATGACCGCTCCTGCAGATTCTGGCAATTACTTTCCTACTGGTAACCGTTTGCCCATTGTTTCATGGAAGGGGTTAAGTCGAATTAAAATAGCAGTCCCACGGAAGTGCCAATTATTATGAATCATAAAATGCATCGGCACACAAAAGGACGCGGTGGGGGATTCATTTCCAAAGGCAATCACGTACATTAACGGGAGAGCGAAGGAGACGGAATTCTTCTCGGAGGTTACGTTTCTTTGTGCCTTTTACATGTAATAAAACGCCATTACCGACTCTGACACTGTTTGACTTTTTCACTCCAGAATCCATTAAACGCAAACCCTGAGAGCGCAACATATCATTCTTCTGCATTGTGTCACCGAACTTCCTCCATTGAGACAATAACGTGGCAATTTGCAGAAAGTGACCTTCAGGTGATCCCGTGGCAGCGCCAAAGAAATTACTCATTAAGGGCTCGTTCACACGAACGTGTGAAGCCCATGCCCGTGCCGTGGACCGCAAATTGTGGTCCGCAATGCATGGGCACCGTCCGTGGGGCAAGCACATTCCGTTCCACAAAAAGATAGAGCAAGTTCTATCTTTTGCGCTGCGGAAGCACGGAACGGAACCCCAGAAAGCACGCCGTAGTGCTTCCGTAGTGTTCCGTTCCGCATCTCTAGATTTGCGGACCCATTGAAAGGAATGGATCCGCATTCGTGATGCGGAATGGCCACGGAGCGGTGCCCGTGTATTGCGGATCCGCAAATGCGGTCCGCAAAACGGCAACGGGCATCACACGAGCCCCAAATCTTACTAATAACACTCGGGCTCTAAAATGCAGGTTTGTCTCATATCCAATATAGAGGTTCGTTTTCACTTTGCTGCTTTACATTAGTGTTTGCGTCACCGTGTCATCAATCCGAGGGACTCGAAGACAGCAGACGTGTCTATCAATCAGTGCAACAAATCTCATGGCCAGTAAAATTACAGCTTCCCTGGTGCCCCAGTCCTTGTGTCCAGTGGTCTGAAGCTATTCTTCCTGATATAGTCCCTGGTGTCCAGAGGTCTGAAGCTATTCTTCCTGATATAGTCCCTGGTGTCCAGAGGTCTGAAGCTATTCTTCCTGATATAGTCCCTGGTGTCAAGAGGTATGCTAATATAGTCTCTGGTGTCCAGTGGTCTGAAGCTATTCTTCCTGATATAGTCCCTGGTGTCAAGAGGTATGCTAATATAGTCCCTGGTGTCCAGTGGTCTGAAGCTATTCTTACTGATATAGTCCCTGGTGTCCAGTGGTCTGAAGCTATTCTTCCTGCTATAGTCCCTGGTGCCAAGAGCCATGCTATTACAGTTCCTGGTGTCCAGTGGTTTCCTTCTATAATCCCTAATGTCGAATAGTATTTTACAACAGCCCCTGTTGTCCAGTGGTTTGCTATGACAGTCTTTGTTTTCCAGTGGTCTGCTACTACAGTTGTTGATATTCATTGATTTGCTTCTATAGTCCTTGGTATCCAGTAGTTTACTTATATAGTCCCCAGCATCCAATGGTTTGCTTCTATAGTCCCTGGTATCCAGTGGTTTGCTGCTATAGTCCCTGGCATCCAATGGTTTGCTTCTATAGTCCCTGGTATCCAGTGGTTTGCTGCTATAGTCCCTGGCATTCAATGGTTTGCTTCTATAGTCCCTGGTATCCAGTGGTTTTCTGCTATAGTCCCTGGCATCCAATGGGTTGCTTTTATAGTCCCTGGTATCTAGTGGTTTGCTGCAACAGTCTTTGGCTTCTAGTAGTTTGCTACTAAGTCTCTGGTGTCCAATATGGCAGGTCATAGACAAGTACACCTGCTGTCTTTGTATTATTATTATTATTATTTCCTCTCCTGGGGCATCACGTCTGCTGATTACAGAACACTAAGGACATGATTATTATCATTATTATTATTATTGAGATTTGTTTGACCAGTATTCCTCCAGAATATCCCATCTTGTGTTTGAGTCCCCAGGCTTCTCAACAATGTCTTAATGATACTTATTTTCTCCATTTATCTTGATTTTGCTCTTCTTTTATCCCTCTTTCCTCTTTTCATTCATAGTTGTCTGTCACGGAGGGTGAGGGAAGGGAAGCAAACCAAACACAACAAACTAAACAAAACAGCAGGCTAGGCCCCACAGCTAGGGAACAGGGAAAGGTCACCTTCTGACAATCCCTGAGCCTTTCCCTGACTGCTACCAACATGAACAAATCTGATGGTAGAAGTGTTCATGCACTCGAACCTAAGCCTTGCTGCAACTGATACAAACCATCAGCTAGGGAGCAGGCGTAAAGACAACCGGTTCCTTGCACAAGATGAAGGAACCAGCGTCTACCTAAGGCCTAGCCAGTACAAACAACAGAAGGTAAGGAAGGAGGACTTAACTGAAGACGAACTGGGAGCAGGAGATCACCAAAACACCAGCAGAGATCTCCAGGAGAAACTATAAACCGCAAGGGCTATAGTGAGAGGCAGGAATAGCATCACTAACAAACTAATGAGCAGAACCTGTGAGGGGGTGGGATCCTGCCCAACACCACAACAAAGCAATCTGTCAGATAGGTTCACGCGCAGCAAGTCTGACAGATCTTCTCAGATCACTCACAGGGCAGGGCGTGACAGTACCCCCCCTTTACGGGTGACCTCCGGGCACCCAGGACCAATTTTATCCGGGTGTGCCCTGTGAAAGGCTTTCACAAGGTGGCTAGCATTGACATCAGTAGCCGGAATTCTTTCCTCAGGACCGTATCCCCTCCAATGCACCAGGTACTGGAGGGAACCTCAAAGAACATGCGAATTGAGTATTCTGGAGTTCTGAAACTCCAGATTAACTACCAAGACAGGAGGAGGAGGCAAAGGAGATGGTTCAGCAGGTTCAACATACTTCTTCAACAAGGACCTATGAAACACATTATGGATCTTCCAAGCCTGCGGACGTCCCAGACGAAACGCCACCGGATTAATAATGGCCGAGATTTTGTAAGGACCAATAAATCTTGGGCCCAACTTCCAAGAGGGTACCTTCAACTTAATGTTCTTAGTGGACAACCACACCAAATTACACACACACACAGGTCCGGACCAGTCATACGTCTCTTGTCAGCCATACGTTTATATCTTTTGCCCATCTTTTTCAAATTAACCTGAATCTTCCGCCAGATAGAAGACAATGAAGAAGAGAATCTCTCCTCTTCATGTATACCAGAAGATTCAGTCCCAGAAAAAGTACCAAACTGAGGGTGAAAACCATATACGCCAAAAAATGGTGACTTATCAGTTGACTCCTGTCTACGGTTATTCAAGACAAACTCAACCAAGAACAAAAACGAGGACCATTCTTACTGATTCTCAGCGACAAGACACCTCAAATAGGTCTCCAGGTTCTGGTTAGTGCGCTCAGTTTGTCCATTCGACTGAGGATGGAAAGCCGAAGAGAAAGACAACTGAATTCCCAGATGAGTACAAAACGCCTTCCAAAACCTGGAAACAAATTGCGTCCCCCTATCAGACACCAGATCAGAGGGGATGCCGTGTAATTTCACGATGTTATCAATAAACACCTGAGCGAGAGTTTTCGCATTGGGCAAACCCGATAATGGTACAAAGTGAGCCATCTTACTGAAGTGGTCCACCACCACCAAAATCACAGTTTTCCCAGAGGAACTTGATAAATCAGTGATGAAGTCCATGGAAAAATGCGTCCAAGGACAAGATGGAATGGACAACGGAAGAAGAGATCCTGATGGCTGAGTGTGAGCTACCTTAGCGCATGCACAGGTCACACAAGCTGCTACATAGCCCTCAACACAATTACGCAAACCCGGCCACCAGAATCTCCAGGAAATAAGATCCACCATGGATCTACTCCCAGGGTGTCCTGCAAGGACAGTATCATGATGTTCCTTGAACACCTTGTGTCGCAGTTCTGAAGGACTAAACAACTTCCCTGAAGAACAGGAATCAGGTGCCTCACCTTGAGCCCCCAACACTTCCACCACCCCATCAGCCAAAATCGGAGCGGGATCCTCCGAATCTCCTCCCCCAGGAAAGCTACATGACAAAGCATCCGCTTTGACGTTTTTGATCCCAGGACGATAAGTGACCACAAAATTAAACCTGGTAAAGAACAATGACCATCTGGCCTGCCTAGGGTTCAGACGCTTTGCTGATTGCAGGTAAGCCAGATTCTTATGGTCAGTAATTACCGTAATCGGATGAATCACTTCTTCTAGCCAATTACGCCAGTCCTCAAAGGCCAATTTGATGGCCAACAACTCTCTATTCCCAACACCATAATTTATTTAGGCAGCAGAGAGCATCTTAGAGAAAAAAGCACATGGACGCCATTTGCTAGGAGACAAAACTGCTCCGACTCCCACAAATCGGGTTGCATCAGAATGGGAGCGGAAGCAAAACATTCCTTAATTGCAGAAAAAGCAAATCAAACACAACAAAATTAAACAAAACAGCAGGCTAGGCCCCACAGCTAGAGAACAGGGAAAGGTCACCTCCTGACAATCCCTGAGCCTTTCCCTGACTGCTACCAACATGAACAAATCTCGAAGGTAGAAGTGTTCAGGCACTCGAACCTCAGTGCTGCAACTGACACAAACCCTCAGCTAGGGAGCAGGTGAAAAGACAACCGGTTCCTTGCACAAGATGAAGGAACCCGCGTCTACCTAAGACCTAGCTCGTACAAACAACAGAGGGGAAGGAAGGAGGACTTAACTGAAGACGAACTGGGAGCAGGAGATCCACCAAACACCAGCAGAGATCTCCAGGAGAAACTATAAACCGCAAGGGCTATAGTAAGAGGCAGGAATATATAGCATCACTGACTAAATAATGAGCAGAACCTGTGAGGGGGTGGGATCCTGCCCAAAACCACAACAAAGCAACCTGTCAGATAGGTTCACGTGCAGCAAGTCTGACAGATCTTCTCAGATCACTCACAGGGCAGGGCGTGACACTCTTATATGGATATGTGAATGGAAAAATAAAAAAGTTATGGCTCCAGCAAGACAGGGAAGAAAAATAAAAATGAAAAAATGAAATAACTTCCATCCTAAGGGTTAAGAGGATTATTAGTGAAAACTGCCGTACATGTACAGTGCTATGATGACATGGGCTCAGGAGAAGTGCTCTCACCATCACTTGTGGGTGTCAGCTGTATTATACACCTAGCCTCACTGATCAATGCCAGGAACAGAGTTAATTCCGATCCTGGCAATATAGTGCCATAGATGCCACTGTCAATGCTGACCACAGCATCTAAGTAATCAGTACTTTTCTTTCCCCATTAGACCTTCCCCCATAACGAGCCAGAGAAATAACAATGGCCCCCAGGCCCGTCATGTATAAATTGCTATTCAACCCTTGCTCCAGCAAGACCTAGTTATCTTTAGGTCAGATTTAGGCCTCATGCACACAACCGTTTTTTTTTAAGGTCCGCAAAAACGGGGTCCGTAGGTCCGTGATCCGTGACCGTTTTTTCGTCCGTGGGTCTTCCTTGTTTTTTGGAGGATCCACGGACATGAAAAATGAAAAAATTCAAGTTCTAATTCAAGTTTGCCATTGAAATGATAGGAAAAAACGGACACGGATCACGGACGCGGATGACAATCTTGCGTGCATCCGTGATTTTTCACGAACCCATTGACTTGAACCGTTGGCCGTGAAAAAAATAGGATAGGTCCTATTTTTTTCACGCCCAGGAAACACGGATCACGGATGCGGCTGCAAAACGGTGCATTTTCCGATTTTTCCACGGACCCATTGAAAGTCAATGGGTCCGCGAAAAAAAAAGGAAAACGGCACAACGGCCACGGATGCACACAACGGTCGTGTGCATGAGGCCTTACAGTGACTGACATAATACATTGCAATGCAAAGGTATGTCGGTGCATTATATGGGCCTAAAAAGACATAGGAAAAAAAATGAAAAAAATAAAAATAAATGATCAGTAAACAAACAAAAAATCAAGTAAAAATATTAAATGTTTGATTGTGAAAAAGTAGAAAAAAATACTTGTCTATAAAAATTTGTTTTTGGCAGAATCATACTGATCTGTACAATAAAGTTTTTATATCACCCAGTGAACACAAAGCAATCAAAACTCAAAAAACAATGGCAGAAATTGCAGGTTTTTTTTCAAACTGTCACTCCAAAAATTGGTTAAAAGTTACACAATACATTAGATGTCACCCAACAAGATGGCATAAAAAAAATCCCTGATACGAATCTGTCAATAAAAAAACTAAAAAGTTATGGCTTTTGAAATGAGATGAAAAACCAATCTAAGGAATGTCATTAAGGGGTTAACCTATAGTGTTAAGTTAAGGATTGCTATATCAGTAGCTAACAATGTATCGAGGGCCACCCATGGTAACCACATCTCTTCTATTACAAGTTGGAGGTGGAGTTAGCAGGGTCCCCGTTGGGTTTTCCAGATGGGCCTCCTCTTCGCTAGTATCTGGACTCAAATACTTTTGCACTGTTCATGCGCTGAGAACATTATACGTCTCCTTAGTCGATGGGCGTTTTATGTTGGACGGTTTATAAATACACATTGGAGAATGAGGTCCAGAGAACGCGGCTTTTATTTCTGATGGCCGTCCCTAAGAGATGCGGCGCGTCTCGGGGTAAACAACTGAACTCTCAGTAACACACAGAGGGGCCGTCAAGAGAAGAAGAAAAAATTACAGAAATTGTTTTGTCAAGCTGTGAAAATGCTTTTATCCAGTTGCTCAGCAACTGCAGAGCTGATTATTATTGTAAAAGCAGAAAAGGGATAAAATACACGCCCGAGGCGTCGCGGCTGAAAGTTATGTGAAAGCAAAAACTGATCAGAATCACCTTGTTTACATTCAATGTTCAGTAAACAAAATAAACCCGACCGCAAGAAGGAGAAAAGTGTCCAAATGGGCGAGAACTGTGAGAGGAAGGCCGGACGCGGCCTTACATACAGAGCTCTAATGGAAGCCTTTATAGGGCGACAGAAAACTGGTTGTTCCAGAAGTGCAGGGATGGCGGCTTTCAAATTCTCAGAGAAGCACTTAAAATATATTAATTGATAGCTGGAGCCGCCTCATTGATGAAGGGTGGAATTCTCAAAGAAACCTCTTTTATCCTACACTTGGCGGGGGGACGGCGGCCTTTATGTGCGGCAAGAAAGCGCTCACGAGCTGCAGAATCGGAAACATCGTGTACTTTTTGGGCTGCCCGCACTTTCCTGCGCTCACATCTTGAAAATCAAAACCAACTAAATACTAGAAGCAAACGTACTGGATGCAAGTGACTACGCGGGGGCTGCAGGAGGTTTGTGGCCAAAGTGGGAACGACAGGGAACGACAGGACAGGGAAGCATGTGGTTGAAAACATTGACATTCTTAGTAATTCTGCAAAAAAAATAAAAAATAAAGCTCAGAAGAAAATGTACCATGAATAAACCTATATGAAGACTATGTCAAGGTTAGTATTGAGCAGTGCCTGTAAAATGTCCTGTCCTTTACTTTTGTAACACCCCAGAGTGGTATTTCCACCTTTGCACCCTGCTACTATCTCTAATGGGCTAGTAAAATGTCATCCTATGTATTAATTTCCAGGTCCTGTAAAATGTGTATTCAAAATATTATGTAACTGTTCACGTGTAATATGCCTGGTTCACCAGCAGGTGGCAGCATAAATGGCAGAGCTACCTCATTGAGAATGGAGCTTTTCCTTGCATTCTAACATCCCCCTCTGTGGTGTGGTGGCCAGGGAGGGAGGAGTGTAGTTAGAGTTAGTCTAGCCTACCCCTTGTAGGGGAGAGGTCGAGTCTAGAGTACCCCATGCTAGGGGAAGGCAGCAGGAGCCCGTCCCTTGCATAGGCCAGCCAGAGCACCTTCAGCTTAGCTGGACCTTGAGGCCACAGAAAAGAGCCTCTGAAGCCCGGAATAAAGTGTTCCCTTGATAAAGCTAGAGACAGACCAGACTAACAAGTGAATTACAGCCTAAAGAAGAAGCTGAGGTCTATAGTCAGCCTGTTAGTACAGCAGAGCCAGGGTGCAACAGTTAATGCCAAAGCCTGCTGGAACTAAGATAAAGTGTGAAGACTGTTTCTGAAGAATGTTTATTCAAGTAAAGCTGCTAAGGTCTGGACTCAATTATTTCTTCAAATTCCTCAATTATTCCCCCTATCTGCTCAGCTTCGGACGACAATGCCTGGGGTCCAGCGTATCCAGGTAGGAGCACCGTACCACATGCTCAACACCATTAAGAGACATTTGGGCCACCCTACACCACTCCGGCATTCCTACACCTGGGTACCATCCAACTCTACATCACTAAAAGAGGCCCTGTGCCCTTGTTGTTTCCCTGCAACTGGCGTCATGAATACATCACTAAAAGGGACCCCTAGCCGCTGTCGTGCGTCCCTCTTTCTCCTGGCCTTTCTTCGTTGATGGTCACTTCACTTTGCCATTTTTACATTATTTCATTGATTATTCTCTGGTTGGAAAATTAACCCTTTCCAAAGATGTCTTGCAGACTGCAGCAGGTTTTCCTTCTCTGCGTTTTGGCAGGATAAGAGTTTTTCATCTGTGACTGCTGCCCCGACTGGTAAAGGCTACTTTCACACTTGCGGCAGAGGATTCCGGCAGGCAGTTCCATCTCTGGAACTGCCTTCCGGATCAGGCAATCCTGGCGCAAATGGATGGCATTTGTCAGACGGCTACGGATGCGGATCCCGCTGACAAATGCAATGAAATACCGGTGTCATCCGGAAAAACGGATATGGCATTTATTTTTTGCATTTTTAATGCATGCGCAGACCGGGAAAACTGATCCGTTTTGCCGGAACACTTAATGCCTTTCAGTGGAAATTAATGCCGGAATTCCGGTAAGTGTTCAGGAGTTTTGGCCGGAGAGAGAACTGCAGCATGCTGCGGTATTTTCTCCGGCCAAAAAACGTAATAGGGACTGAACTGATGCATCCTGAACGGATCGCTCTCCATTCAGAATGCATTAGGATAAAACTGATCAGTTCTTTTCCGGTATTGGGCCCCTGTGATGACGGAACTATATGCCGGAAAAGTAAAACACTAGTGTGAAAGTGCCCTTAAAGGGAACCTGTCACCAGGATTTTGGGTATAGAGCTGAGGACATGGGCTGCTAGATGGCCGCTAGCACATCCGCAATACCCAGTCCCCATAGCTCTGTGTGCTTTTATTGTGTAGAAAAACCGATTTGATACATATGCAAATTAACCTGAGATGAGTCAGAGCTTGAAAATATGACTCTTCTCTGGTCACACAAGTAAGATCTGACTCTTTTATGTTAATTTGCATATGTATCAAATCGTTTTTTTTACACAATAAGAGCACACAGAGCTATGGGGACTGGGTATTGCGGATAGTGGCCATCTAGCAACCCATGTCCTCAGCTATATACCCAAAATCCAGGTGACAGGTTCCCTTTAAGCGCTCCGGCAGCAGTCCTGTGCAAATCTCTGTCACCTCTGCTATCTCCAGGGACACTTGTAACTAGAGTTGAGCGAAGCGAGCTTCGGATGCTTAATCTGAAGTCGCTTTGTTCAAAACTTCCGTCTCCGTACAGTATTAGAATGTATGGGCTCCGAGGGGCAGAAGTCAGTTACTCACGAAGTCGCGCGTTAGTTGAATAACTTCTGCAGTTCATTTTTAAAGTGGAAAAACACTTTAAAACTTGAAACTGAACTCGGCTTCGGTTCTGAGGTGCTGGTCGCATCCGAAGCCAAGTTCGGTTTCACTTTTTAAAGTGTTTTTCCACTTTAAAAATCAACTGCTGAAGTTATTCAACTAACGCGCGACTTCGTGAGTAACTGACTTCTGCTCCTCGGAGCCCATACATTCTAATACTGTACGGAGACGGAGCTCTGCACAGTATTATTCCGAAGTTTTGAACGAAGCGACTTCGCATTTAGCCTCCAATGCTCGCTTCGCTCAACGCTCTCTCTCAGGTCCGGGCGGCATGGAGAAACTTTGTATTACAGCTGATAGATTTTAATGATCCATTGACGGCTGCGGTCCACAAGACTGCGCACAACTCAGTCTATTGCTTTACACTGCAGGTGTAGCTCGATTGGTAAAGGCGAATTCATATCACAGTTTATTTTTTCGTCCTTATAAACCATCAGAAGAACAGAAACATAAATAAAAAAACGAATCCTGTAAAAAAAAAAATACGGATCCTAAACATCAGTTGTGCACATTCGGCATCTGTTTCAGATCCATAATTTTAGACAGAAAAAAAGTTCTGTGTGCACAAATACCAAACGTGCGTATCTGGTGCTTAGGATCATTTTTTTTTTTTACAGGATCCGTTTTTTTGATGGCTCAGAAGAACGAAAAAAGTGACCTATAAATACAACTAATCAGTAGAATTAAACACTATTCTCCACGCAGCCCCAGCCTTAGAGTCGTTGTAGGTGTCATGGCGAGCGGAGCCCCCTTGTAGTTTCTTCAGTTTTGGGGGTGGTCTGCCCACAGCGGATGTGTATCTGTGCCATGGCTAAGTCTTCTCCGATTTCCACCATTTTGGATCTGTCTCCTGACTGCGACTATTCAGGTGGGTTTTCCCATCAACAGTTGGACTTTTCACATAGCGCAGGCACTACTTTTTTGCTGTAGGTACCGTTGGATGCGGATCCTGGGTAAGGTTTGCCTCTGTAAGGGTCCATTCACACGTCCGTAAGTGTTTTGTGGGTCCCCAAAACACAGACACCTGCAATGTGCGGACCGCACATCACAGACACTATAATTGCGGACAAGAATAGGACATGTTCTATTTTTCAGGAACGGAATTGCGGATCCCGGAGTCAGACCCCTGTTGCTCATACATGTGTTTTATATCTTAACTTGATCAGGGCCATCTTTAACAAGGGGCAAAAGGGGCAGTTGCTCCTGGGGGGCCCAAGGCAGCTGCCTCTTGAGCCCTGCTGGCCACTGCCCCGGGTGCAGGGCTGGTGCAAGGTTTTTTGCCGCACTAGGCAAGATAAAAATTGCCGCCCCCCCGCTTTATCAGATGATCTGTCCATATCATGACATCACATATGTTCCACCCCTTTCTCAGCATTTAAATTAAAAAACGGATCCCAAAAATTCGGATGCGGATCCTGGAAATGCGGATTCGCATCCGTTCCAGTCCCATTGAAAGTGAATGGATCCGCAGATTGCAGAACGAATGCGGACCCAAATGACGGATGTGTGAATGGACCCTAACTCCTATATCTATGGCAGTAGAGACCGTCAGTCATTCCTCTCTGTCTCACCTGAAGCTTAGGATGCAGCCCGTCTCTCCCCTATGCTTTACACTTCTTTTCTGCTTGTTAATATTGCACAGAGAGTTGATTTACATTATAGTAAACATAGAATAAATAAAACAGTGCGAGTTGCTTGTACACTTTGAGTTTCTATTTAATTAGTTAACGACTTGTAAAAGTGTAAAAATAGTTCAAAAGTGTAAATAATGTGAACAACTTCTAGATCAGAACCGCAGGAGGCTGATAATGTAGATGCGTCCACGTGTAATATACACAAAGGAAACAAATGTGTGGAAAAGTATCAATTACAAAAATATCCCGGGGAGAGTTTCTGCTCTTTATATTCAAGTGCAATAGTAAAAGGCAAAGATTATAATTCCCAGTAATCCCGGCTGGAAGATTTATCACATTCATCACCAGTATTATCTGTAGCAGGAAGGGCGGGGGGACTATCCCTGTTACCCACTCCTTCCTCCTGTTAGGGGCTTCCCATATTATCTTGCACTGGGAGGAACCCCGCTGTTAGGAGCGTCCTGTGTTGTCTTGCATTGGGAGGAACCCTGCTGCTATGGACATCCTGGGGCACATTTATTAAGACCGGCATCATAATAAGCCTTACACCTGGCGGTAGATCCCCTTCTCGCCCACTATTTTAGACCTGCCATGAACGGGGAAAAGTCACAGATTGCGGCACAAAGGACCTTTAGGTGGAGCCTATGTTTTATTGCATTGAGGGGAACTCTCTTGTTAGAGGTGTCCTGTATTGGGAGGAACCCTGCTGTTATGGGCATCCTGTGTTGTCTCACATTAGGAGGAACCCTGCTGTTATGGGCATCCTGTGTTGTCTTACATTAGAAGGAACCCTTCTGTTAGGGGCATCCTTGGGCTCTCTTGCATTGGGAGGAACCCTTCTGTTAGGGGCGTCCTGTGTTATCTTGCATTGAGAGGAACCCTGCTGTTAGGGGTGTCCTGTGCTGTCTTATATTGGAAGGAACCCTGCTGTTATGGGCATCCTGTGCTGTCTTGCATTGGGAGGAACCCTGCTGTTAGGTGTGCCCTTGTTTTCTTGCATTAGGAGGAACCCTGCTGTTAGGTGTGCCCTTGTTTTCTTGCATTAGGGGGAACCCTGTTGTTAGGTGTGCCCTTGTTTTCTTGCATTAGGAGGAACCCTGCTGTTAGGTGTGCCCTTGTTTTATTGCATTAGGAGGAACCCTGCTGTTAGGTGTGCCCTTGTTTTATTGCATTAGGAGGAACCCTGTTGTTAGGTGTGCCCTTGTTTTCTTGCATTAGGAGGAACCCTGCTGTTAGGCGTGCCCTTGTTTTCTTGCATTGGGAGGAACCCTGCTGTTAGGTGTGCCCTTGTTTTCTTGCATTGGGAGGAACCCTGCTGTTAGGCGTGCCCTTGTTTTCTTGCATTGGGAGGAACCCTGCTGTTAGGTGTGCCCTTGTTTCCTTGCATTGGGAGGAACCCTGCTGTTATGGGGAGTCCTGTGCTATCTTGTATTGGGAGGAACCCTGCTGTTAGGTGTGCCCTTGTTTCCTTGCATTGGGAGGAACCCTGCTGTTATGGGGAGTCCTGTGTTATCTTGTATTGGGAGGAACCCTGCTGTTAGGTGTGCCCTTGTTTTCTTGTATTAGGAGGAACCCCGCTGTTAGGTGTGCCCTTGTTTTCTTGTATTTAGAGGAACCCTGCTGTTAGGTGTGCCCTTGTTTTCTTGTATTTAGAGGAACCCTGCTGTTAGGTGTGCCCTTGTTTTCTTGTATTTAGAGGAACCCTGCTGTTAGGTGTGCCCTTGTTTTCTTGTATTGGGAGGAACCCTGCTGTTAGGTGTGCCCTTGTTTTCTTGTATTGGGAGGAACCCTGCTGTTAGGTGTGCCCTTGTTTTCTTGTATTTAGAGGAACCCTGCTGTTAGGTGTGCCCTTGTTTTCTTGTATTGGGAGGAACCCTGCTGTTAGGTGTGCCCTTGTTTTCTTGTATTGGGAGGAACCCTGCTGTTAGGGGCGTCCTGTGTCTTCTTGCACTGGAAGAGACCAGTGAGAAACATTTGAATGGACTTTTCTCTGCAGATAAATGATGTAATGATTGACATTGTTACTGGATCACGTCCTGTCCCGGTACCAGCAAGCTGGGCCGATCAGAACTTCACACACCAGATCCGGGCTCTCTTCAGCCACCACTAGGGGGAGCTTAGACAGAGTTATCATTGAGTTCAATAGAGGCTGTATAAACTGTTATATGAGCTCCAACCCCTGTGGTATAATGGGAATCAGAACACAACTCTGGACCAAACAGTGAATAGAGGAGGGGAAGCGACAACTGCCCAATGGTTGTCTCTATTCCTGTCCGTTCAGCAATCGTCCTGTAATCGAAGCTGAATATCCTCATGGACCACGAACTGAGAAAGGAAGAGCTCCGCAGAATCTGCTTGGACATTATATTCAGGTCTTCTGTATAATGCACCAATATTTCAGGTCCTCCATTTTGGCTAATGAGGAGGCCCCCCCATCCCCCGATTGACTGCTCACATAGTTGCAGGATTCATACATTCTCCAGTACATTGTGACAAGTCCATCAGCCGTGTGAGCGCATGAGGAAGATGGGTTTTCAGCCTCTGGAAGAAAATCAAAATGTGTCTATTGACTGACAACAAGCAGAGATATTGAGAATGGTGGGGACACCCATAGACTATAGTACAGGGGAGCTTCAACAATTGTTCGTTATGAGATTCCAAAACGTGGAGTCCAGGAGACCCCCCCACCTGCGGATACTTCCAGGATAGGGGTCCATATAAGGGCAGCTGCTGCCATTTTAGGTCATAGAGGGGGCCCCTGAGCTGGGAGGACCCCCTGTATGATGTCCATATACCCTAAGAAGGCATAAGGACAGGGCTTGTTGATGACACAAACCCTGGTGGTCCCGGTAGTCAGACCCCTGTCTATCATCATGTGGTGGCAGACGATGGGGGGCTCAGCTATCATCATGTGGCGGCAGACGGTGGGGGGCTCAGCTATCGTCATGTGGCGGCAGACGGTGGATCAGCTATCGTCATGTGGCGGCAGACGGTGGGGGTGGAGGGGGATCAGCTATTGTCATGTGGCGGCAGACGGTGGGGGGGCCCAGCTATCGTCACGTGGCTGCAAATGGTGGGGGGCTCAGCTATCATCATGTGCGGCAGATGGTGGGGGGCTCAGCTATAATCATGTTGCGGCAGATGGTGGGGGGCTCAGCTATCATCATGTTGCAGCAGATGGTGGGGGGCTCAGCTATAATCATGTTGCAGCAGATGGTGGGGGGCTCAGCTATCATCATGTTGCAGCAGATGGTGGGGGGCTCAGCTATAATCATGTTGCGGCAGACAGTGGGGGGCTCAGCTATCATCATGTTGCGCCAGATGGTGGGGGGCTCAACTATCATCATGTTGCGCCAGATGGTGGGGGGCTGTCACGGCTGAGGTTGGGGAAAACCCTCAGCCGTGCGATGCCGGAAGATGGTCGCTGCTCGACCAGGACAACAGGATTAGGGAGCAGGTCACCTCCTATCGCGTCCCTAACCTGACCCTAACTCCTAGCTGCATGGGCCGACCTTTAAGGTAGGAGGACCCATGCTCAGGAACCTCGGATCCCTAACTCACCCTCCGACCGGTCCCTGGACTAGGAGTCAGGGTAAGACAGCCTGTTCCTTCTGGATACGGAGGAACAGGGGTCTCACTGGCCAAGCTGCAGGGAAAAGGGGAACACCAACAGACTTACAGATATGGCAGGTGAACAGTACTAGTTCCACCTACCTGCCACAGCCTTACTGACTGGATCCCTGTGCTGGAAAGCTGATGTCCACACAACCTGAGATGAAGCCAGCAAACACATATCCACACACAGGAACCCAGATCCATAATCTGCAATAAAGAAGCATAAAGGCAAACATCTTCCAAACACCAAACAACATTATTTTTTCTTTATGACCAGAAGGGTGGCCCCCACTGGCAGTTGATAAATAGCCAGGAGGCTGCCTCCAGCAAGCATGGCTGAAGCACCCTCACTGACTACTGCCTTCAACTGAGGCTTTATAGGGCCAAGAAGCCACACCCAACAGTCAGACACACCCCGTGACTCACACACACAAAAAGGGAGTTAACCCTTCCAATACCAATAAAGGGAAAACACAACTTAAAAGGGGAAGTGTCCAAAACACGAAACACACTGTGGCTGTTGCCGCAGGCAACGACATGGGTGGCAACCATGTCCAGGGAGTCGGCCCGAAAGCCGGGACACTGCCACCACATGTACACATACAACCAAACGTTGCCCCGGGCAACCACAGTGAAGGAAAGAAGTCAGTGCACACCACACACAAAACAGAGGGCACACAGACATACAAAAGTGCATACAAACACGCACACAAACTCCAAGGAAACCGCACACATAACTGTTGTCCGCGGCAACCGCACCTGAGGCAAACAGCAAAATGCCTCCAGCTGCGGTTGAAACAACAACAACCCAAAACCGCGGGCAACTGTATGCGGCTTCCAAGGAGTCACGGCCATAAACATGGTCGTGACAGGGGCTCAGCTATCATCATGTGCGGCAGATGGTGGGGGGATCAGCTATCATCATGTGGCTGCAAATGGTGGGGGGCTCAGCTATCATCATGTGGCGCAGACGATAGGGGGCTCAGCTATAATCATGTGGCCAGGGCCGGCCCTTAGGTGTTCAGGCGCCCTGTGCGAGCTAACCTTGTGGCGCCCCCCCCCCAAAAAAAAAAACAAAAAAAAAAAAAAAAACTGCTTGTTGCTGGCATGGCATAGGCTGGCTGACTATCCAACCAAGTAGTTACCAGCCCTCACACCCCAAAGGCCGGTGTAATGTTATACTTCCCTAGTTCGTGAGATTTCCCTACCCTCGTCACTTCCGGTCGCACCGGACATGACGTGAGGAGGTGTGCAGCGCCGCGCAGGCGCACAACGACAGGTTAGGGAAATTTCACAGCAGAATGCGCATGCACCAGGAGCCTCGCCGGCGGTTAGGGTAGGGAAAAACTATGGGCCAATGCGCAGGCGCAGTGATCGGATGGATGTTTTCAGCTGAACACCGGCCGACACTGCGCATGCACCGGGAGCCTCACCAGCGGTTAGGGAAGGGAAAAATTTACGTACGGGCCAGTGCTTTTTCCCTACCCTAACCGCTGGTGAGGCTCCCAGCGCATGCGCAGTGTCGGCCGATGTCCAGCTGAGAAAATTAGTTTCCAATGTAGTATTAATAACTAAACAATTAAATAATAAACATATTGCATTGTCTACTTACCACCAGGACAATAAGATGATCTGGACTCTGGCTGCAATCTGGCTCTGGGGACTCCATTGTCACTCTCTCCCCCCTCCCCCCATCACTCTCATTATTCCCCCCCCCCCATCACTCTCATTATTCCCCCCCCCCCATCACTCTCATTATTCTCCCCCCCATCACTCTCATTATTCTCCCCCCCATCACTCTCATTATTCTCCCCCCCCATCACTCTCATTATTTCCCTCCCCCCCCCCCGCATCACTCTCATTATTTCCCTCCCCCCCCGCATCACTCTCATTATTTCCCCCCCCCCGCATCACTCTCATTATTTCCCTCCCCCCCATCACTCTCATTATTTCCCTCCCCCCCATCACTCTCATTATTCTCCCCCCCATCACTCTCATTATTCTCCCCACCATCACTCTCATTATTCTCCCCCCCATCACTCTCATTATTCTCCCCCACCATCACTCTCATTATTCTCCCCCCCATCACTCTCATTATTCTCCCCCCCATCACTCTCATTATTCTCCCCCCCATCACTCTCATTATTCTCCCCCCCCATCACTCTCATTATTCTCCCCCCCCCAATCACTCTCATTATTCTCCCCCCCCATCACTCTCATTATTCTCCCCCCCCCCCCATCACTCTCATTATTCTCCCCCCCCATCACTCTCATTATTCTCCCCCCCCCATCACTCTCATTATTCTCCCCCCCCCCATCACTCTCATTATTCTCCCCCCCATCACTCTCATTATTCCCCCCCCCATTATTCTCCCCCCCCATCACTCTCATTATTTCCCCCCCCCCATCACTCTCATTATTTCCTCCCCCCCTCCCCCTTTTCACTCTCAGACTCATTCTACTCCCACCTCCCCCTCTAGTGTAGCGAACAGAGCTCGGCCACGCTACATTAACAGCACACAGCAGGCGCAGGCAGGATTCTTTAGAGCGGCAAGCGCTCAGCCTCAGCCACCCAGGCGGCGCAGAATGAGGGGCGCCGCCAGCCGCCCGAACTTATATAAGCAAGTTTTTTTTTTTTTTTTAAACCGCAACGGGCGCCGGGCGCCCCCTGCTGAATACAGGGGAGGGGGAGATGGAGGGGGCGGGGGGCCCGCCCCGTGGGAAAACATAAGTGCCGCCTCGCCTGCCCATATTACATTGCGAGCTGTCGGCCGCCCGGCGCCCCTGTTGCTATGGCGCCCTGTGCGGCCGCACAGCCCGCACACCCCAAAGGCCGGCCCTGCATGTGGCTGCAAATGGTGGGGGGCTCGGCTATTATCATGTGCGGCAGATGGTGGGGGGCTCAGCTATCATCATGTGCGGCAGATGGTGGGGGGCTCAGCTATCATCATGTGGCGCAGACGATGGGGGGCTCAGCTATCATCATGTGGCGGCAGATGGTGGAGGTGGGGGTGGGGGGCTAAGCTATCATCATGTGGAGGCAGATGGTGGGGGTGGGGGGCTCAGCTATCATCATGTGGTGGCAGACGGTGGGGGTGGGGGGCTCAGCTATCATCATGTGGAGGCAGTAGGTGGGGGTGGGGGGCTCAGCTATCACCATGTGGCAGCGGATGGTGGGGGGCTCAGCTATCACCATGTGGCAGCGGATGGTGGGGGTGGGGGGCTCAGCTATCACCATGTGGCAGCGGATGGTGGGGGTGGGGGGCTCAGCTATAATCATGTGGAGGCAGATGGTGGGGGTGGGGGGCTCAGCTATCATCATGTGGCGGCAGACGGTGGGGGTGGTGGGCTCAGCTATCATCATGTGGCAGCGGATGGTGGGGGTGGGGGGCTCAGCTATCATCATGTGGAGGCAGACGGTGGGGGTGGTGGGCTCAGCTATCATCATGTGGAGGCAGATGGTGGGGGTGGGGGGCTCAGCTATCATCATGTGGCGGCAGACGGTGGGGGTGGGGGGCTCAGCTATCATCATGTGGAGGCAGATGGTGGGGGTGGGGGGATCAGCTATCATCATGTGGCAGCGGATGGTGGGGGTGGTGGGCTCAGCTTTCATCATGTGGAGGCAGATGGTGGGGATGGGGGGCTCAGCTATCACCATGTGGCAGCGGATGGTGGGGGTCTAAGCTATCACCATGTGGTGGCAGACGGTGGAGGTGGGGGGCTCAGCTATCACCATGTGGCGGCAGATGGTGGGATTGGGGGGCTCAGCTATCATCATGTGGCAGCGGATGGTGGGCATGGGGGGCTCAGCTATCACCATGTGGAGGCAGATGGTGGGGATGGGGGGCTCAGCTATCACCATGTGGACGCAGATGGTGGGGATGGGGGGCTCAGCTATCACCATGTGGCAGCGGATGGTGGGGGACTCAGCTATCACCATGTGGTGGCATACGGTGGAGGTGGGGGCTCAGCTATCACCATGTGGCGGCAGATGGTGGGATTGGGGGGCTCAGCTATCATCATGTGGCAGCGGATGGTGGGCATGGGGGGCTCAGCTATCACCATGTGGTGGCAGACGGTGGGGGTGGGGGGCTCAGCTATCACCATGTGGCGGCAGATGGTGGGATTGGGGGGCTCAGCTATCACCATGTGGCAGCAGATGGTGGGGATGGGGGGCTCAGCTATCACCATGTGGTGGCAGACGGTGGGGGTGGGGGGCTCAGCTATCACCACGTGGCAGCGGATGGTGGGGATGGGGGGCTCAGCTATCATCATGTGCCAGTGGATGGTGGGGGTGGGGGCTCAGCTATCATCATGTGGCAGCAGATGGTGGGGGTGGTGGGCTCAGCTATCATCATGTGGCAGCGGATGGTGGGGGTGGGGGGCTCAGCTATCATCATGTGGCGGCAGAAGGTGGGGGTGGGGGGCTCAGCTATCACCATGTGGCGGCAGATGGTGGGATTGGGGGGCTCAGCTATCACCATGTGGCAGCAGATGGTGGGGATGGGGGGCTCAGCTATCACCATGTGGTGGCAGACGGTGGGGGTGTGGGGCTCAGCTATCACCACGTGGCAGCGGATGGTGGGGATGGGGGGCTCAGCTATCATCATGTGGCGGCAGACGGTGGGGGTGGGGGGCTCAGCTATCATCATGTGCCAGTGGATGGTGGGGGTGGGGACTCAGCTATCATCATGTGGCAGCAGATGGTGGGGGTGGTGGGCTCAGCTATCATCATGTGGCAGCGGATGGTGGGGGTGGGGGGCTCAGCTATCATCATGTGGCGGCAGAAGGTGGGGGTGGGGGGCTCAGCTATCATCATGTGGCAGCGGATGGTGGGGGTGGTGGGCTAGGCTATCATCATGTGGCGGCAGAAGGTGGGGGTGGGGGGCTCAGCTATCATCATGTGGCAGCGGATGGTGGGGGCTCAGCTATCATCATGTGGCAGCAGATGGTGGGGGTGGTGGGCTCAGCTATCATCATGTGGCAGCGGATGGTGGGGGTGGGGGCTCAGCTATCATCATGTGGCAGCAGATGGTGGGGGTGGTGGGCTCAGCTATCATCATGTGGCGGCAGAAGGTGGGGGTGGGGGGCTCAGCTATCATCATGTGGCAGCGGATGGTGGGGTTGGGGGGCTCAGCTATCTTTATGTGGCGGCAGACGGTGGGTGGGGGGGCTCAGCCATCATGCAGAACTACTCCCACTTCATTCCCAGCACCCGGGATGGCAGGAGTGGTGATCATGGCATTAATGAAGCAAAAATAAAAATGAATGCAAAATTAATTGTGTTTTGGAGTAAATTTTCTGGGTAGAAGGTAATTTCCTGCTTTACAAGTTTAACTGAATTATGGGAAGAAATTAGAATTCAATTCTGCAATTATAGACGGTAATAAGTAAGGGCGGACAGAGAATCTTCTCTGCGCAGGAGACGGCGGCTGCTCAGTAAGTGAACGATTACCCCCCATATCATACAGAACCATCCAACGCAGACATTCGGAAAACAGGGTGAAAGTCACTTGTATTGTGCGGCGGTTGTGTGCGGTTCTGCTACGATACTGGAGCTACACAGAGGGACAGACGCTACTGGAACAAATAATTTCTACTTATGTGATTTACCAGTTGCCCCCCCCCCAAAAAAAACTGATTAAGGCAAAATTCACACGACCATATGTGTTTTGCGGTCCTCAAATTGCGGATCAGCAAAACACGGATACCGGCCGTGTGAATGTAGCTGGCCCTATGATTGCGGACAAGAATAGGACATGCTCTATCTTTTTTGCAGGGCCACGGAATGGATCTACGGAAGCGGACAGCACATTGTAGGCTGTCTGCATCTTTTGCGGCCCCATTGAAATAAATGGGTCCACATCCGTTCCGCAAAATTGCGGAACGGGTGCGGAGCTAAAAATACAGTCGTGTGAATGCAACCTAAGGGGTGCGATATACCTGCTTCCACCAAATACTGCTCTTTTATACGGACTTTGTCACAGGGTCATTTTGAAAATGACAGGCAGAGGAAGAGGCAGGCCGTTCCGCAGAGGTAGTAGGGGTCGGGCAGGTGCACCAGGCCGGAACCTAAGTGGGAAGTTGGAGAAGGTGCGTCCGTGTCAAAGGACACACCAGAGTTGGTTGAGTGGCTCACTCAGCCTTCCGTTTCTGCAGCCTCCTCATCCTCTGTATCTGCACCCGCCTCACTCTCTGCTGTGTGCACCCCCAAAGACACCAACACCTCCACCACCACCACCATAGCCCCTCCACTTGAGTCAGAGAAATAATTTTTGCCATCCATTCCCAGACCTTACCGATGTGCAGCTATTCTTGGCAACGGATCAGGAAGAGGATGTAGCAACGGCCGCCACCCAGCGGTCTGACGACATTACTCAGATCAGCCCAAGGAGGGTGGTCCCCGCTGTTGCTACCTACTCCGAGATCTCTAATGTCAGTGGTGGTGAAGGTGACGATGATGACGTGTCCATGGACGTCACGTGGGTGCCCACAAGAGAGGAAGAGGAGGGGAGTTCAGAGGGAGAGATGGAGCAGCAGAGAGGGAGGAGAAGGAGGAGAAGCAGGCAGAGCTCGCAGGGCACAGGAGGCAAAAAGCAGACAGCAAATGTATCTGGGACGAGCCTTCCACCGTTAACATCTGGCGCTCCCAGGACGCCGGCACATGGCTACGCAGTGTAGGCTTTTTTTAACGTGTCAGCTGCTGACAATAGTGTTGCCATCTGCAGTCTGTGCTGTCAACGCATAAGTCGCGGTAAGCCCAACACTCACCTAGGGATGACCGCCTTAAGAAGGCACCTGGCCTCCCATCACCGAGCCCAGTGGGAGCAACGCCGTCAGAACCCACAAAGCCACACTGCCGGCGCTCCACGTCCTGCCTCTTCTCCTTCTCCTCTCTCCTCCCATTTGTCCTCCACTCCACCTTCCACCGTGCCGTTGTCGCATTCATGTAGCAAAAGGCAGGCTTCCGTGGCACAAATATTTGAACGTAAAAAGTTGATGAAGCCCAATGGCTGACCGCTGGCTTGTCGGAACTGCTAGCCCGAAAACTACTGCCATATAAACTGGTGGACTCTAGAAAATTTGTGGCCAGTGGCACACCGCAATGGAAGGTCCCCGGAAGGAAATATTTCTCCCAGAAGGATGTGGACGCTCTGAGAAGCGAGGAACCCCTGGACGACTGGGTGTGCAGGCTTGACCTGTGGCCAGAGCTGGCACAATTTGCCATTGAACTCTTGTCTTGTCCCTCGTTGAGTGTCCTGTCCGAAAGGACGTTCAGCGCAGCAGGGAAGATCGTGACTGATAAGCGCACTCGCCTAGCTCACGGCAGTGTGGACTACCTCACACTTCTAAAAATGAATGAGGCATGGATCTCAGAGGAATTCAACACCTGTGACGACCATGTTTAATTGAATTTCCTCATGCCAGCCCACACATATCCGCCACCACCCAGAACAAAGAATGGTCCTTGTCTTATGTATATACAGCGGCATAACGGCCTTTTCTGTCCGGTGAATGCTTAATGTTTGGGACCTCAGAGGAATTCAACACCAGTGACGTCCACGTGTTATCGAATTTCAACTATTATCATTCGGGGTTTTTTTAAGAGGGGGGGATTTCATTATCCATGGTTTTATTTCAATTTTATATTTTTAGTTCTTCTAAACATATGTATTTGTACTGGCCTGCAGTAAAATTGATATCCAATGACCATCTACTATACCTCCAGCCACATATTCACTTCTGTCAGGGGAATGCCTAATTTTTGGGTTCTGTACTCCCGTTGCCTAAAATACAATTTTTCTAGGCTCCAGCAGGGCACATTTTTGAGAGTTTCCCTTTAAGATGCATAAAAGTGGCCCCTGATTAAAATAAATATTTTTTATGGGAATTTTTGCCATTGATCCCCCTCTGGTATTTTACTGTCCATGTTGTGGACTTCTAGTAAGTATTTGGTGGCTGCAAATATGACCTGAAGGTTTTTCAGGTTCGCCTGCTATTAAAGTGAATGGGGCCTGCTGCAAACTTGCGGTTTGCGAACATTTGATCGCGATCGCGTTTGCAAATCTTCCCGGACGATGTTCGGCCATCACTAATGATATGTCTGATATGTATATCTATATGACTGATATACATACAGGGACATTGGAGCTCATAAGAAGTATATTGACAATCAAGCGTGCACCACCAATGAGGCCAGTTTTCGCCTCAGGCAGCAGAAAGGCTAGGTGCACCCCTGTTGACAATATGCGTTCAGCTATATAGTGATTTCCAGTCTTTGGTTTTTATCAGGCAGTCAGAACATGCTGGGAGTTGTAGTTTGGCAATAGCTGGAGATGCACAGATTAGAGGAGGTCCATTAATGACATTAAGACCCTTTCATTAGTTGCCGCTTGCCTGGATGTTATAATAAACCTTCTCACACCAATAGTCAACCACTCGCTTCATCGTCAGGCTGGAGAGGTAAATGCAATTTCCATTAAAATGGTTTTCGTTTATTAGTAGCCCCGGAATGAGTCCTGGTGCCGTACAGCGGAAGCCGCCGCCGTAATCTGCCATTATTGTACCGGCTCATCCTGCTCAGGTAATGGGAGAGACGCTCCATTAGGACTTTTTAAATGTATTCATTAGGAGTAGATCAACATTTCATTAGGTTCATTCTTGGGAAATCAAAGGGTAAACTCTTAACTCTTCGCACTCGTTTCTGTATCTTTCCCCAAAGTTCGGATCTACGAGGCGACGCGTAAAACCAGTAGATGTGTAATTCCTTGTCGGGTTTAGATTAAAGTGGTACTCCGGCAGAAAACATTAAGCTCAACCACCGGGACCTCCTCCACCATCAGGAGAACAGAGGTCCCCCGTCCCCCATTACTACTCTGAAGGCCGAGGAAGTGGTCGGCAATCCTTCAGGACTCTATAGGGAGCAACAGAAAAGACACTTTCCATAGAGTCTAATGGAGTATGTAGCAACATTCCTTGCTCCCCCCGCTTTGATTCCTGTCTTCTGACCCCCCCCCCATTTATGCCATATTCTGTTCATTATTGTTGTTTGTTGAACTACCCCTTAATCTCCCTTCTTCCTTATTCTTGTTGATTCTTGTGTAATTAACCCTTAGAATACCAGAGTTTGCTTTTTTTGTGTTTTCATTTTTCTTCGCTACCTTCTTTGAGCCATAACCTTTTTTATATTTCTGTTCACATAGCTGTATGAGGGCTTATTTTTTGTGGAAAAAGTTGTACTTTCTAATGCCTCTGTTAATTATGGCATACAATGTAGTGGGAAGCGGTAAAACAATTCCAAATGGGGTGGAATTGGAAAAAAACGCATTTCCTACACCAATTTATGGGTTTTGTTCCCACAGCGTTCCGTTTGTGGCAAAACCGACCCATGCCCTTCCTTCTCTGGGTCAGCACGATTACAGCGATACCCCATATGTATAGGTTTTTTATGTCTAAATAGTGTAAAATTAAATGTAAACTTTAAAAAAATTTTTTTTTTTTACATCACCATATTCTGACCCCCATAACTTTTTTTATAGTTATATCTACTGAGCGGTATGGGGGCTTAATTTTTGCAGGACAATCTAAGGTTGTTTTTTATACCATTTTGGAGTGTGTGTGACTTTTTGATCACATTTTATAAAAAAAAATTGGAGTAGCAATGAAAAAAAAATGAAAATTGTCTATTTTGCCCCTTTTTTCATCACACCATTTTCCGTATTGGAAAAATAATTTAATATTTTAATAGTATGGGTGTTTTTGGTCGCGCTAATACCCATGATGTGTATATTTTTTGTTATAAAGATATATATTTTTTATTATATGGAAAGAGGCATTTTTTTAATTTTTTTATATATTTTCAAATAGTTTTTTTAAAACTTTTTTTGTAGTGATTTTGAAGCTCATATTTGGGCGTATAAAATCTCTTTTTTTCATTATTAATTTTGAACAATCATGGATTTTTTTAATGCATTTATTACTGCTGTATTGGTCTGTAACAAGCCCGGAAGCACGAGTTCTGGGTTTTTGACCATTTAGATGCCGTGATCTCACTTGATGACGGCATCTATAGACTTTAATCACCGTGATCGGAATTATTGCCAGTCGCGCTAATTAGCCGCAGGTCTCTGCTCTTTGGAATAGCGGAGACCTGCCGGCCATGACGCCCGCTGTATGTGCGGGCTCCATGTTTGCCTATCGCTCCAGCGCCGTACATGTAAGGCTAAGAATCATTCTTTTTATCCGTATTCGGCACTCACAGTCTTCCACATACTTCTCTGTATCATGTTGATGCTGTAAGCTTCAGAAGGAGATACATTCCTTCATTAGATGCGGTATTTCGGCAAACATTTGGCGAGCCCGCCGGGATCTTTGCTCTCAGCGAGGAGTCCTTACTAATAGCCTTTTTTATTCTTACTCCTTTGGATTGCTTAGCATATCCACTGCCCTGAAACCAGAAGACGGTGTTCAAGTCACTAAACTGAACACTGCAGGAAGAACACTGTAGAACCGTAGTGCGTGCAAGCGCCTGCAAAATATTACATTGATACCTCCGAAAAAAAGGGACTTACAGGGATTCACTGACTGCAGTCCTTTCTGGTGCACTGTCTCCAGGCTATGACATAAGTCCTCAGTCAGACACTGCTTTATCCGGCAGGAGGAGTTTTGCTTAGTTGCTATGCAATGAACTAAGTCTTGCAGGAAGGCATTGGATATCACTGCGATGTGCGACTCGGAGGGCGGTGGGGGTTAAGACTTCACTGTGGACAAAAATGTAATTTCTAGCTGCCTGGAGGCTGGAGTTCCACTCCGAATGTTGGTTTTCTCCTACAACTCTTCCTACTGCTTCATCTCAGAAGTTCTGTTATGTCTTTATTACAATCTCTGCTGGCTATCAGTGACTGGAAACTTTTACAGTTCATATCTACAGCTTCATAAACTAAACAATACTTCTCCCTGATGCGGGAACTAAAATACCAGCAGCACATATCTCTGTTCTGTCCCAATGCTACAGTGTATCAGTATCACATCAACAGAGCAAGTCCGAGTAGAAAATAACCAAAATATATCTTTATTATTTCATAATAATTAAAATCACAATATTAAAATGGTTGGTGATACAAACACATACAAGGCTGACAAAGCGTATGGCTTAATATAAAGATGTTGCTGGGCTTTGTTAGCCTTCTATGTGTTCGTGTCACCAATCATTTTAATATTGTGATTTTAATTATTATGAAATAATAAAGATATATTTTGGTTATTTTCCACTCGGACTTGCTTTGTTGGTGTAATTATTGAGGGGCTTTGTTCTGGGTCGTGACGTTTTGCCCCAATACAATTTTTGGGTGTCAGTGTATCCGTATCAGTAAAATGTATCAGTTTCACCTCCGGGCTGTTCCTAATTGGATACAATCGCAGCAAACCCTCCAAAGTGTTAAGTCTACACAGGTTTCTACCCCCAACAATAAGCATAGAAGTATCATTTACTTACTGCAAGCAGAAATCTTGAAAATCTTAAATACAAAATTATTAGAAACTCACGTATTTGCATAGAATCGTCTGTCATCTCCTTAGTGTGAACCCTTTGGCGTAAGCACATGACTATTAAGTGCTGCAAAGGAATAAAAGAAACCGCAGAGAGCGGTATTTAATGAACCGTAAACCCTCAGTTATTTTCTGAATGTTAATCTTTTTATTAATAAGTCGATATGAAGTCAAATGAGGCATTTTTTTCCCACCTATTCATGGAGCCTACAGGATATCACCCACCATGGCTGAGGGATGGATCTCCACTCCATGCTATTCCTTACACCTTTAGATCATTAGCATTATCTTCATACCACAGATGCCACCTGACGTCTGTATGAATGCACGCGGGCACGGTCCATCATGGCACGCACAGGGGCCGGCTGCTGCTTTTAATTGGCTCCCTGAAGTCATGGAAGAAGAGTGTGAACTGCAGTAAAGAGCGGTCTACCTGTAGTCGGGGAGCGGCTGTCTTCTTCGGCTACCTTTTATCTATATACTTAATGGCCATTAGCTGGGCATTTGTAGAGGGCAGGGTCCACCGCCGCACTTCATCCTTCATCTCCACACAGTTTTATGGTTTATTACAATCCTCCTGCCGTGCTGGAAAGGGTTATTTATGATGCTACAGACAATTAATTGAGGTCTATTACATGGAATGGAGAGAGGTCACACATGGGAGATGAGGACGCATCATAATCCTCAAATGCAAAGTGCTCATTTCCAGTGTCTTCTTGGAAACCCACCATAAATCTTCCCAGGACGTCTGTTTACTGGAGGAGTGTGACTTTCCACTGTCCTCGAGCACTGGAAGGACTTTACTAACCAGCCTTGTATCCAGGCCAATATGGGAAGGAAAGCTCCATAGTTAAAAGGGTTTCTCACCATAACTGTGTTTCTATAGGGGCAAACAGGACACCACTACCATGGGGCCTGTAGTGGAAGGACTAACACTGCACCTGTCGGAGGCGGTTGGCTGCTCTCATTTGTTACTACACCACCCAAAATGCAGAGAGTGCTCCTAACACAGTATGTATAGTTGGGGTATGGTACAAGTATTGGTAAATTTGTGGGGATGAAACACAAGAGGTTTTGCTCCAGAGAGGCATATTAGCATGGTGGTTACACTTCTCTCAGATCATAAAACTCAATGCTACGGTTCATATGGTTTCTCACCTGCATTTGCTGAGAATAATCTGCTCACTGCTACATGCGCTAGCTCCATCTCCTACACTTCTATCTTAGGTGACCCTTCTCCTTGGCCCGTCCTTCAGGAGGCCTACAGCACTTGTCAGTCTCTGTGGCTGTGGTGCCACCCTGCGTCCAAGACATAACCAGGATCACTAGTCAGCCATACATCATCCCGAATATCTCTGTCAGGAAGCAGGGGGTGTTACCCCTACTCGGGGACCACGGGCACGGCGCAGGGCACGGGTTCCCCTTCAGCTCGGTAGAACACCTGGTGCCTGAGGTGCGGGTGCGCGGCGTGTGCGCAGTACGCAGGCTGCATGCGCATTCCCGGGTGCATAGCATTCCTGCATTATCTGGCTGTCAGGTGTGAGCCTTGCTGGGGGAGGTTCCCAGTACACACCTTCCACCTTCCTCGCCTGCCATTGGTTCCTGGGGAGGGTGGTTCCTACCTCCCCTGGCTATAAAGACCTGGCCTGAGCTCTGGCTCATTGCTGAGTTATTCCACCTTATGGTGAACACCTAGCCTCCCTGCAGATCTTCCTATTGCCTGTTGATTCTTTGTATCCTTCCCGGCTACTGACCCCTGGACTGTCTTCCGCCTTGAACCTTCGCTGCCTGCCTCGACCCGGATTGGACATTGACTACCCCTCTTGGATTATCCCTAAACTTGTACCGCGTTCTGGGCTGTCAGCTGCTTACTGCCAGTGGGTTCCTCATTCCACTACTGGCTCCCTAGGAGGTTTGACAATCACTTTCTACATATTTCTGAGCCCTTCTCCTAGTGACATCACTGCTACTGGCTTTCCACTCGGAGACCCTTGGCCACCAACTACACTAAATACATGCAAAAAGCTGAAATCCTGACACATCAACAGAACTGAACACGTTTTTCAAAGGAACAGGTGTAATGTCAAGAGAAGCTGCGCTTACCCAGCCTGACAAATAGACAAAAGAGAGGTGGAACCAAAGTTTAGGAGACAGCTGGGAAAGGCTTTTGAGCCTACATAGGAAAAAGTCCTATATTGTAGTAAACAGAGAGCCTATTGTGTGCCCAGGATGGGGACATAGCAGAAACAGAGGTGTCTACAGACCCAGGGTGTCCTTCTCAATTCAGAGTGAGAACTGGGCCCATGTGTCGGCTGTGTCTCCCTCAGCTCCTCTGGCCTAAACTCACTGCATCATTGTCCTATCTGTCCGGGTCTATTGTACTGTACTCATATGATGATGTAAGTACAGTACCAAAGACTGGAGCATTTTCAGTAGAACATGAAACAAAACTAAAAAATTTGGTCCGTTCACATGACTGTATATACTTGTCCGCATCCGTTCTGCAATTTTGGTTAACTGATGCGGAACCATTAATTTCCATTTGGCCGCAAAAGATATGGACAGAACACTGTGTGCTGTCGGCATCTGTATGACCGTTCCGCGGCCCTGGAAAAAAGATAGAACATGTCCTATTGTTGTCCATAATTGCAGACAAGAATAGGCATTTCTACAGAGAAGAAGGACGTTCCGAACTGCAAGATGCAGAACGCACACAGCCTGATCCGTGTTTTGTGGATCGCAAAATGAGCCCTAAAGCAGTATTTTTACGCCTAAAAACTCAATATTTTTTATAATTAGCCCAGAGAACCCCTGGTGCCTGGTGTAAGAACTCTTGACTTGTATCCTATACAAGAATATTGACTGCTTTGCTTTGCTGAGGTTCTCCCTGAAAAGTGGATATTGCTTCTGGAGACATGAGAGATATTCAGGCTGTGTACTGGTTGCACTGGTCACATTATTGGTTGTGTCACACCACTGCCCAGTAACTGCAAATCGCATCCCCTGCCGTAGTGTCATCGCCACCCACCCGCAGCGTCACACAGGCACCAGTCACAGAGACCAACTGGTAAAGATTCCTTCCACTACAGCAGTATCACACAGGCGTCATTACCTCTGGCATCGATCAGCCTGCCGCAGCGCTCTGGTCCCCATGTCGCCGGATATTACCGCAATGCCCGCCACCATTAATGGGGTCCGATGCAGATCCGGATGCTATCCGACAAATATACCAGGATTTGGCTAGACAAAACTGCTGTACACGGTGGCTTTTGTCCATCCAAATCTCAGCATATTTGCCGCATATAGGCTGGATCTCCGTCGGACTCCATTAATCCCGGCGGGCATTGCGGTAATATCCGGCTACATGGGAACCAGAGCGCTGCGCCGAGGTGTTCTCTGCCAGAGGTAATAACGCCAGTGGGAAAGAAGCCTCTCTGTGTTATCTGTGGTGTTACATAGGACTGCACGTGACATCTACTACATTATCTGTACTCAGAGATAGAGATGGCCTTGCAGTTTGCCCTGAGGTCGTCTCGCGGCAAACTTTGCTTGTTCGCGATTTGCCGAGCATGCAAACTATTGGCAATGTTCGCATGCGCCATATTCGTTTGCATTAAGCTGAAATTTGACCCATGACACATCCATCAGGTGGTACAGGACAGCCAATGGAGACGTTCCAGCACATGGACACACCCCCTACCTTATAAATAAACCCGATCTGGCCGCCATTTTACATTCAGTGTTTTGCCAGTGTAGGGAGAGGTCACTGTGTGGAGCAGGGACAGGCTGTTAGGGACACCAAACACTAATAGGGCCACAAAAGTCCTTGTAAGGACTGGTATAGGTGTGCTATCGATAGGTGTGACATACTGAGGGGTGTGATATACTTATAATATACTTTCTAACATAGAAAATATATTATAGAGCATTTGTATTGTGCGGTTCTGCTGAGATACCATCTATACAGAGGGACAAACGCTACTGGAACAAATAATTGCAACTGGTGTGATATACCTGTTGCCCCAAAATAAACTGATTAAGGGGTTCTATATGCCTGCTTTCACAAATACAGGGTCATTTTGAAAATGACAGGCAGAGGAAGAGGAAGGCCGTTCCGCAGAGGTGGTAGGGGTCGGGCAGGTGCACCAGGCCGGTGCCTAAGTGGGAAGTTGGAGAAGGTGCGTGCGATTACGTCAAAGTACACACCAGAGTTGGTTGAGTGGCTCACTCAGCCTTCCGCTTCTGCACCCTCCTCATCCTCTGTATCTGCACCCTCCTCACTCTCTGCTGTGCGCACCCTCCTCACTCTCTACTGTGTGCACCCTCCTCACTCTCTGCTGTGTGCACCCTCCTCACTCTCTACTGTGTGCACCCCCAAAGACACCACCACCACCATAGCTCCTCCACTCGAGTCATAGGAATTATTTTCCCATCCATTCCCAGACCTTACCGATGCGCATATTCTTTACATCAGATGAAGAAGAGGAGGTAGCAACGGCCGCCACCCAGCGGTCTGACGACAGTACCCAGATCAGCCCAAGGACAGAGGTCCCCGCTGCTGCTGCCTACTCCAAGATCTCTAATGTCAGTGGTGGTGAAGGTGACGATGATGGCGTGTATATGTACGTCACGTTGGTGCCCACAAGAGAGGAAGAGGAGGGGAGTTCAGAGGGAGAGACGGAGCAGCAGAGAAGGAGGAGAAGCAGGCAGAGCTCACAGGGCACAGGAGGCAAAAAGCAGACTGCAAATGTATCTGGAGCGAGCCATCCACCATGCACGGTCACATCTGGCGCTCCCAGGACACCGGCACATGGCTCCGCAGTGTGGGCTTTTTTTTATGTGTCAGCTGCTGACAATAGTGTTGCCATCTGCAGCCTGCAAGACGAGGGCGGTTTGAAGATGTGTTGGTCACTTCGGATATGAGATCATTCTTGCAACCAACCCATCGACAGCCGCCCCCCGGATACAGCCTCAGGGAACGCCTAGACCGACAGGTGTCTGACTACATCGGGTTGATGGCTTATGTGGACTCTGAGAAGCGATGAACCCCTGAACTACTGGGTGTGAAGGCTTGACCTGTGGCCAGAGCTGGCACAATTTGCCATGAAACTCTTGGCTTGCCCCTCGTCCAGTGTCCTGTCCGAAAGGACGTTCAGCGCAGCAGGGAAGATCGTGACTGATAAGCGCACTCGCCTAGCTCACAACAGTGTGGACTACCTCACATTTTTTACAAATTAATGAGGCATGGATCTCGGAGGAATTCAACCCCTGTGACGACCACGTGTAATTTAATTTCCTCATGCCAGCCCACACATATCCGCCACCACCCAGAACAAAGAATGGTCCTTGTCTTATGTATATACAGCGGCATAAAAGGCCTTTTTGTCAGGCGAATGCCACATTTTGGGGCCTGTACTCCCGTGGCCTAACATAAAAATTTTCTAGGCTCCAGCAGGACACATTTTTGAGAGTTTCCCTTTAAGACGCATAAAAATTGCCCCTGATTAAAATACATATATTTTGTGGGAATTTTTTCCATTGACCCCCCTCTGGTCCATGTTGTGGGACTATTTGTGCACTTTTATTAAGTATTTGGTGGCTGCAAATATGAGCTGAAGGTTTTCAGGTTCGCCTGTTGTTAAAGTGAATAGGGCCTGCCGCAAACGCGCGGTTTGCGAACATTTGATCGCGAACACACATTCGCGAAACGTCCCAGCCGATGTTCGTCCATCACTATCCAGAGAGTTATCACTGTGTTATTTGCAGTGTTACATAGGACTGCAGTTGACGTCTACTATATTATCTGTATTCAGAGTTATCACTGTGTTATCTATGGTGTTACATAGGACTGCAGGTGAAATCTACTATATTAGCTATATTCAGAGAGTTATTACTGTGTTATCTGTGGTGTTGCATAGGACTGCAGGTGACATCTACTACGTTGTCTGTATTCAGAGAGTTATCCCTGTGTTATATGTGGTGTTACATAGGACTGCAGGTGACATGTACTACATTATCTGTACTCAGAAAGTTATCCCTGTGTTATTTGTGTTTTTACATAGGACTACAGGTCATATCTCCTACATTATCTGTATTCAGAGAATCATCCCTGTGTTATTTGTATTTTTACATAGGACTTCAGGTAACATCTACTACATTATCTGTACTCAGAGAGCTATCACTGTGTTATCTGTGGTGTTACATAGGACTGCAGGTAACATCTACTGCATTATCTGTACTCAGAGAGGTATCACTGTGTTATCTGTGGTGTTACATAGGACTGCAGGTAACATCTACTGCATTATCTGTACTCAGAGAGGTATCACTGTGTTATCTGTGGTGTTACATAGGACTGCAGGTGACATCTACTACATTATCTGTACACAGAGAGTTATCTGTGTTATCTGTGGTGTTACATAGGACTGCAGGTGACATCTACTACATTATCTGTACTCAGAAAGCTATCACTGCGATATCTGTGGTGTTACATAGGACTGCAGGTAACATCTACTACATTTTCTGTACTCAGAGAGGTATCACTGTGTTATCTGTGGTGTTACATAGGACTGCAGGTGACATGTACTACATTATCTGTACTCAGAGAGTTATACCTGTGTTATCTGTGGTGTTACATAGGACTGCAAGTGACATGTACTACATTATCTGTACTCAGAGCGTTATCCCTGTTATTTGTGTTTTTACATAGGACTGCAAATATCTGCAGGAGTTGAAATTCTATGACTTGAATGAAACACATTACAAATTTAAGTTTAATATTGAAACTGTAATTTTTTTTAATTGAGTGAGTCGGCGCAGAAATCTTTGCTTGGTGTTAAATATTTGAGAAAAGGTGAGAATATTTCAGACGTGTAAGATTGGGCTTATTTATTAAGTGAGAAAACGGGTGTTAAAAGCAGATCCCTCCACATGGAAGCGGCAGCCGCCTCCCTCCAGCCTCGCTCGACCCCCTCCCCCTCCCACCACTATTTTAATGTTCATTTGCATGCAGACCTTGACCTTGTGCTGGAGGCTGCTATCTGCTAATTAAATAAAGTAGTCATAATTAATGTTAATATTGAAATTTACCCTTCGTGTTGAGGCTTCATTAAAATGAGGATATTGAATAATTCCGTAACGAGTTTATGATATATTGATCAAATGGATATTTCCATCATAATTCCCATCAGCTATTTCCGCTCTCCATTCGATGAGCTTCATTTTCTGCTTTCTATGGTTCATTATGTTGTTTTCCCATTATAAATCTTGCTTAGAGCCGGACGTTGACTGCGGTCCCTCCACTGTCCACAGAAAGGTTACTGGGAGATCACGGAGTACAGATCTACGGGAGAGTTCGCACTCGGCACAATTGGAAATCAGGTTAAATATGGATTTCTGTAAACCTCCTGCTGATGATTTCCACAATAGGGGCTCATACACATGAACCTATCTCTTGTCCGCATCCCATCCACATTTTTTGAGGGTCTGATGTGGACCCATTCTCTTCAGTGTGGCCGTATATGTTCCTTCCGTGGTTCCCACAAAAATATGGAACATGTCCTATTCTTGCCCGCATTATGGACAAGGAGAGGACTGTTCTATTATGGCCCAGACGTTCCGTTCCGCAAAATCCTGAAAAAAATCTCCTGTGAAAAAGTGTTCATATGGACCGATCCCAGGGGTGCACCATCAATGAGGCCAGGTGATCGCCTCAGGAAGCACCAAGGGGGGCAGCGATAAGGCCATGGGCAATGAGCGCTTTCATTGTGGCAAAAGGGTTAGTTTAAGAAATTGGCATTGAGGGGGGGCGCCATTTCAGTTTTCACTACTGGCAGCAGAAAGGCTAGGTGCACCCCTGACCGATCCTAATAATTTTCATGGCTGATGGTTTGTTACGACTGTATCTAGTGAGAAAACACTGTTAATAGCAGTGGCAAAGTGCGGAAGGGGCCGGAAGGGTGGTTTCTCCGGGCGCTGAACTGCAAGGGGTTGCCCGGCTGCCAGGGCACTGTTACAGGCAATGCCATTGCGCTGTAGCAGGCGGTGCACTGCACACATCCCGCCATCACCCTACTGTGAATGAGTCATTGAATGGCGGGATGTGCAAAATGTGCTGCCTGTGAATCTGTGAATGGCATTTACCCAGTCAGTCGAATGCTGCACACTGCACGCAAGATGCCTACGGCAAGTGCACTGATTGGGCATCGGAGCGTGCTCCCCTAAGCATTGTGGCCTGCAGGTATTTTTTTGTGTTTTGGGGAAATTTTTGTGAGTTTGGGGGGCTAGATTGGGACTCGCCCCATAAGGGAGTACTGCTGGTAAAATTCCTGTGGAGCAGTAACAATATTAAAACTTAACTTTTACTAGGTACATTCCCCCAATTGGGGAGTAAGAGACCCCTTACAAACACAAATAACAAAAAGACAGACAAGACCCCTATAGAGGGGGTTTATTTGGCGGTATCGTGCAACATAGGTGGTGCTGCACACCTAGATAGGTCTCGTCCCCTCCCAAAGAAGCCTGTAGAGATTATCACACAGACCTACGGTGGAGGGACTGAGTAATCCCAATTGTCTGCCTCCAAAATGGCGACAGACACAATAAAATGGAAAGTTCTTACCAATTTATTTTGGGTCTCGCTTAGCGCCCACATATGCGTGGGTTAAGGCAGGAGGAGGTCACTTGTGGCAGGTAGGTCCTTCATCCGGTATTCGAGGTAAACGGAGAAGGGCGTCAGGGATATCCAATTGGTCCGGTATCAGAGTGGTATCAAAAAAGAGACTCACCCTAGTACCTCCCTGCTTGGCCTGACCTGGCCCTGGTGACCTAACACGGGGTCCGTGCCCCGCAAGGGGTGGCCCCGTCCGGAACCTTACCCTAGTAAACAAGCCCTAGATGACCCTAGCGAAGGGTGACTAGGGGAAAGGTTGTTTGACTCAAGGCAGGTGAACAAAAGTTATAATTGTCAACTATAAGGATACTGAGGATTGGGACGCACATATAAATGCACGTATCCAATAATATGTCTACGTGTCCCGACGTGTTTCCTTAATATAAAATATCTAAATATATCCACTGTTATAGTGAACTAAGACCCCAAAAAAAAATCATCAGGGGACACGGGGCTTAGTAATGTGGCTCCTGTCAGTCAAATAGTTGCCACTGTAATAGATATCCCAGTGTATCAACAATGTGGGGGGTAATGGATTACAAGATACCCTCCAAGGTAGAGACTGAGGACCAAGTGAGGCATATGGGAAACCTATAGGGACACATAGAGAGAGGTAGAGTAAATACAGACCCCCATCCAAGTGTCCCTGCTGCCCACCTCTTGTCAGCTTATCGCATGTACTTACATTACTGCTGGAGCGGTCTCACAGGTCTCCAGGGTAAGTGGCCCACAGGTTCAGTGTGACATCACATGAGGTGTATGCCTGGCTAGTGCGCCTTGGCGCGCTGTATTTGAGAGCGGAAGGGGGAGGGCGCTGGTCCGTGCGCATGCGCCGCATGACGTCAAATCCCCGTGACCTAGCCCGATCACGTGACGGGGTCAAACGGGGGTGTGCGGTGTCACTGTACGGCGCATGCGCTATCGGACCGCGCGCTATCGGAAAGGACTCGATGCAGGGGAGGAGGCTTTGCTGTAGGTGCCTGCCGATCCGTCCGATGGGCGCCAATCAGTGGAGGGGGGAGGAGTTACCAGACCGCCCCAATGAGGTGCGCCCCAGCAGTGTAAACTGCCGAAGAAGGGGGGTGGAGCTACATAGGGGAGTATATGTGCCAGCCCTTGTAGCTGCAACACCTATATCCCAGCAGTGTAAACTGCCGATGACAGGGGGTGGAGCTGCATTAGGGGAGTATATGTCACGGCCCTCATAGCTACAACACTTGTATCCCTCAGGTGGGGAAAAGAAAAAAATTAATTAACCCCTTATTGGATGGACTGAGTGGGACATTTTGGCGGGTCAAGGAACTAACCAACCTAGAAGGGGGAGATAGGGAGAGGCAGACTTACTATAAATAGGATAATGGAGAAAATGATGTAAGGCAGATATGATTGGGGGAGGACTTAATAGGTCACGGGGAGGATATTGTGCCAGTAGTTGAATAGGCTGCACAGGCAATGCTACTGATGGGGGGAGAGAATTCAAATATAGCAGCCAAAATGTAGTTGTTCATTTAGGCCGTGAGGGTGGGGCGTGTTCAATTGAAAGATCCACCAGCATTCTCGCTGGAGGATCCGCCTATCCCAATCACCTCCTCTGACTGGTTTGTTGATTCTTTCAATTCCCATGAATTTGATAGCTGATGTACGGCCGCCATGTGACGAGAGTACATGCCTGGCTATCGGCGTTTCCCTTCCATTGCGGATGTCCCCCAGATGTTCGCTCATCCGTTTGCGGAGTTCCCTCCGGGTTTTACCCACATAGCGTAAACCGCATTCGCAGCTGAGAAGGTATACCACCCCCACGCTGCGGCAGTTGATGAATTGTTTAATCGTGTGGGTTTTGTCCGGTGGGTACCCCGTGAAGGACTTGCCTTTAATCAACCAGTTGCAAAAACTACAATGGCCACACTTATAACACCCTGCAGTGTCACTGTCCAGCCACGTCCTTTGGTTAACCGTGGGACTAAAATGGCTGTGTACTAATCTGTCCCTCAAGTTGGTGCCTCTTCTGAAGGTAACCGAGGGATCAGGGCTCAGGACTTCAGCTAGGTCGGGATCCATCAAAAGGGTCTCCCAGTTGCGGCCAAGAATCCTTTTTACTTGGGTTGCGGCAGAGTCGAAAGTACCTATTATCCTAATGGTTTTCTTATTGTCACAGTTAGACTGTTTGGTGGGACATAACAGGGTGGTCCTACTGTGTCCCAGTGCCTTCTGATATGCCTGTCTCAAAATCCTATCTGGGTAGCCACGTTCACGGAACCTGGTTCTCATGATGGATGCCTGTTGTTTGAACTCGCTTAATTCAGAACAATTGCGTCTGAGGCGAATATATTGTCCGAAGGGAATTCCCCGTTTGAGTGGGGCAGGGTGACAACTGACCCATCTCAAGAGTGAGTTGGTGGCTGTGGGTTTACGGTAGATGGTAGTCCTCAACCCACCCACATCGTTCCTTGAGATAGTTATATCTAGGAAGGGGAGATCGTCCCTCGTGATGGATGAAGTAAATTTGAGCCCGATGGGGTTGGTATTGAGCTCTTGGACAAACTCACTGAACTGCCCCTTGGTCCCACTCCACAAGATGAATATGTCATCTATGTAGCGGGACCAAAGGGCAACATGTTCCGTGGATTCACTCGGTGTGTCCCCAAGGACCAATGTCTCCTCCCACCAGCCCAGGAGCAGATTAGCGTACGATGGCGCACAAGAACTGCCCATCGCCGTGCCCCTGAGCTGGTGGTACATCCGGCCATCAAATAGAAAGAAGTTCCTAGTGAGGATGAATTGCAGAAGTTCCAGGACAAAGTCACTGTGTGCCGTATATTGGCAACCTCTTGCTCTTAAGAAATGAGCAACTGCCCCCAATCCCTTATCATGGGGGATTGAGGAATACAGTGCCTCGACGTCAATTGACGCCAGGAACCACTCCGGTTCGATGCAGATGTGTTCGAGTTTAGTTAATAGGTCCCCAGTGTCTCTTATATAAGAGGGCAGTGCTTGCACAAATGGGCTAAGGAGACGGTCGATGTAAATGCCCGCATTCTGTGACAAGCTGCCCACCCCTGACACAATGGGGCGTCCCCTCATGGGTATTGTGTCCTTATGGACTTTTGGGAGGCAGTAAAATGTAGCTGTCACAGGATGTGGGGGGTACAAGTATCCTTATAGTTGACAATTATAACTTTTGTTCACCTGCCTTGAGTCAAACAACCTTTCCCCTAGTCACCCTTCGCTAGGGTCATCTAGGGCTTGTTTACTAGGGTAAGGTTCCGGACGGGGCCACCCCTTGCGGGGCACGGACCCCGTGTTAGGTCACCAGGGCCAGGTCAGGCCAAGCAGGGAGGTACTAGGGTGAGTCTCTTTTTTGATACCACTCTGATACCGGACCAATTGGATATCCCTGACGCCCTTCTCCGTTTACCTCGAATACCGGATGAAGGACCTACCTGCCACAAGTGACCTCCTCCTGCCTTAACCCACGCATATGTGGGCGCTAAGCGAGACCCAAAATAAATTGGTAAGAACTTTCCATTTTATTGTGTCTGTCGCCATTTTGGAGGCAGACAATTGGGATTACTCAGTCCCTCCACCGTAGGTCTGTGTGATAATCTCTACAGGCTTCTTTGGGAGGGGACGAGACCTATCTAGGTGTGCAGCACCACCTATGTTGCACGATACCGCCAAATAAACCCCCTCTATAGGGGTCTTGTCTGTCTTTTTTGTTATTTGTGTTTGTAAGGGGTCTCTTACTCCCCAATTGGGGGAATGTACCTAGTAAAAGTTAAGTTTTAATATTGTTACTGCTCCCCTTCGTTTTCACATTCTATCACCTCTCTGAGCAGTACCCAGGAGATCTGCCCCCGCAGTTAAACATCCTGGTAGGACATTCTATTCTTTAAAATTCCTGTGGACCTGTTGTGTAGACTTCATTTTGGCCCACACAGTAATAATGCTCTTTATTAACATTATAATGACCATGGGTGAAGCCTGGTGAAAACGCCTGCCATCTAGGAGCAGGTCAGTGACAGCTGGGGACCCCAAGGAGAGGACAGAAGTGGTTTATTACGCAATGCTCAATGAGCGCTAAGCAGTGAACAGAGGAAATGGCTATGCTGGGTGTCTCGGGGGCAAAGCAGAGCTGCTGGGTCTTAGCAGACCCCGATCAGCTCTGCCTGTGTTATAAGGGGCTTGTCCTCAGGTTAGGTGGTGCCATACGTGGCTTGCCTCGGGTGCTGGCAAACCATGCTACGCCACTGGTAAACAGCCTGATCTCCAGACTGCTACCTGCTTCCTGCACAGATACATTGTAACAAACTATCTGGACAGAAGCTGTGCTGCAGATGTGTTTAGCTCACAAGTGATTGTCCAGACTGATACATTGTAACATCTCTCAGTTGTTAATGTAAACAAGAAGCAGCTTGAGGCTTTGTTCACCATTTGCAATCAAGGGCGTGCAGTGGAAAATAAATGGAGGTGAGTACAATTCTAATAATTAATATCAACGGAGACCAAATTTCCTTTTCTGGAGACGTAGATGATACATAAGATGACAGTGACTGAGATGTTAACGTGTGTGGATCCATTTTTTAAGACGCTATTGACTTCCATTTTAATGTACTGTATACAGTATGTACTATATATGTATACTGTATACGTATTTCACATGTGGCTGCAATGGACAGGACCTCTGGGATAGTCCCTTAAAGGAGCCTTCCACAAGTGAGCTGAGACTCTTCTGTGACATCTTCAGTCCTTTCTTCAGCAGATACAGAGAAGTATCGCTTTAAACATTCAGTTACGTTGTATCTAGAGATGAGTGAGTTTCATATTTTAAAATTCATTCACACTTCGTTTGGTGGTAAAAGGTAAATTGCGTTATGGATTCCGTTACCACGGACCATAACGCAATTCTATGACGGAATGTCTTTAGAGGCATTCCGTTATTCATTCAGTCATAATAGAAGTCTATGGGCTGCAAAACTGATCTATCCTGTTTCATTTATGCAGGGGAGTCCTCTAAAGGCATTCCGTTATGCATTCCGTCATAGAATTGCTTTATGGTCCGTGGTAACGGAATCCATAACGCAATTCACCTTTTACCACCAAACGAAGTGTAAACGGAAATTCGCTCATCTCTAGTTGTATCCTCAGAAGATATGAGAAATATCACTTTAAACATTCAGTTACATTTTATCCTCAGCAGCTACAGATATGAGAAGTATCACTTTTAGTATTAGGTTACATTGTATCCTAAGGAGATACAGATATGAGAATTATTGCTTTAAACAGTTGGTTACATTGTATCCTCAGCAGATACAGCAATGAGAAGTATCACTTTTAACACTTGGTTACATTGTATCATCAGCAGTCTCAGATATGAGAATTATTGCTTTAAACATTCAGTTACATTGTATCCGTGCGGTCAGGGAATTGATAGGGAGAACATTAATCAAATAACATCTCGTCTCTGCACATTGTTAACATGCAGGATGTCAGGGGCCCTGTCACCGAGCCCCGCTGCAGCCTAACAAGCCCCCTTAACATAAAACAGTGCTAATTTATGTTAATGTTATAGATGGTGGATGAAGCGTGCCTCACAACCCTCGCAGGTGCAATTTAGGAATCTCAATGCTGTGTTCTCCATCTAAAGCCCCACAGTTGTCTACATTTGAATACATTTTCGGCGACACTTTGCTGCCGGGCAAATTAAGCTTTGACAGTGATGGAGATTTTCTGCTGATGACAAGACACAAGGATCAACAAAGTCCTAATACCTTTCATTTCCAATCTAGTCTATAAATGACAAATCCACCTCTTACTCTAAATGGGAGTCGTCTCAGAGGGCCTGAGAAGTCTCGCACTTATTATACGGGAAGGATTTACAAGGAGGAAAGTCTAGAAAATAGAAAGTATCCAAATGTAACAACGCGAGTGCGCGGCAGATATCACAGCGGCGGCCCGGGACATGGGGGCTCATGGTATATTCTGTGCATTATTGGGAGGTTGGGGCGTCACAGGAAAGCGGCAGGATGGGTCTCTGCTGATTCTTGATGCTTACAGTTCTTGAGAACTTTTTAGAAGACCACAGATAAGAAGGAAAAAACAAGAGGATCCTTAACCAAAATCTTAACTTTCTATAACCAAAAAGATCCAACATAACAGAAACGACAATGGCCCAGATTTACTAATCATAAAGATGGTGTGAGCTTAGCCCGGCCTGAACCTTACGGGTTCAGGCTGGATGATAAATATGGTGCAGCCACGGGCACTTTTCTCTGACTCTATTTGCTTACCTTCAGATTATTTAGCTAGAATTGTGCTAAGATTTTGGCACAAAATGATGCATATTAGGCCCCCTTTCCCACAATGCTCCTCTCACTTTCCACTAAGCTCCCATTCCGTTTTCAGCCATATTGGGAAAAGTGTAAAAACCCTAGAGGCGCCAAATTACACCAATTTGCACCAGTTTTTTATACAACCTTTTTTTGCACGGATACATTAGTAAATGTGGGCCAATTCTGGCAGAAGAATGGAAGTGATGAAACATCAGAGCATAAGGAGAAGCAAGATGGACAGAGACAACCGCAATCACTGAAGACTCAACTAGAACCTGTGATAATCTAATGAAATACCAAATACACGGTCACGAGAGATCATAATCTGCTAAATGACACAGAAAAAGAAAGAAGGAATAGGGACAAGGAAAAGAAGAAGAACAAGAAGGAGAAGGACAAGACGAGGGAAAAGGAGGGAAGGGGAGGAAGAGGAAAGAAGAAGAACAAGAAGGAGAAGGAGAAGGACAAGGCGAGGGAAAAGGAGGGAAGGGGAGGAAGAGGAAAGAAGAAGAACAAGAAGGAGAAGGACAAGGCGAGGGAAAAGGAGGGAAGGGGAGGAAGAGGAAAGAAGAAAGAGAAGGAGAAAGACAAAGAGAGGGAGGGAAGAGAAGAAAGAGGATGAGAGAAGGAGAAAAAGAGCAGAAGAAGAAAAAGGACAAGAAGAGGGAGGGAAGGAGATGAGGGAAGAAGGAAAGAGCAGAAGAGGTAGAAGGGCAAGGAGAAGGAGGGAAGAGGAGAATTACAAACTTTTGGAAAAAGTGGAAAAAAGTTTCAATAAAGGAAAAGAAATGTAATCAAAAGAATCCCCTCCTACTCACTCACTTCCCCTGACTTCTGGATTGGAAAAAGAAGAACAGGGGAATAGAGAATATACATTTACACCACACAACTGGTATAAATACACTGATAACTCTCCGTCACACAGTAGACTGTCGACTTTTCTGCCTGCACCCACCTCTAGAGGGAGCTCTGTGCATAGGAACGTATACAAGTACTATTGATTTCAATGGAAACTGTAAATGATTTCTTTGCACTGAGCGCCTCCTAGTGGCTGCAAGAAAGTGCAGTGAATCTATGTAGGAAAAGGAAGAAGCAGTTCAATGACGGGTCTATTAAAATCAATGAGCAGTCAGTGGAGAGGGACAAAGGAGATCTGCCTGACAGAAAAGGGTCCTAAATGGAGCGACACCCCCCCACACCCAATAACTCAGAATTTCCTAAAGTGGCTCAAACCCCTCCAGCTTCATCCAGCGCTGCTCCCACACTCAGCCCCGTCTTACTGCTAGATGTGCCTGTTCCGTGTGTGAATGGCGCCCCTACAGATCCGTTCTGATGGAAACTACATGGTAAGTATAAAAATAAAGACCAAAAAACTTAAATACCGACAAAAAAGTAAAAACTAAAAAGAAAAGACGGAAGAGGGAATAGAAAACCTGTAATTCCGCAGACGCGCAATGTTTGGCCACTAGATGGTAATAGAAGCCAATGAATGTGGCGGCCTCCGCCATCTAATAAAAAGGCTTTCTAAATTCTTTTTTATGAGATGTAATATTAATGTGTTTTCCTTTAGGGCACATTTCTAAATTATATTCTGTGACAGGTACATGGGATTTTTTTTAATAGTTATTTTTTGTCTCCCGGAGCAGTTATAAGTTAGCTCTGCGGTTCTCGGTAACGTTCCAAACTTCAGGTTTGTGTCCTTGTTACAGGGAGATGTTAATGTTCTTACTGTAAATGTTCGGCAATCTGTATATTACCCTAAAAACAAGTGAAAAAGCCAAAATAAAACAAGAAAAAAACTGTAATTGGTGATGTTCAAATTGTACTACAATAAGGATAAACTAACCCGGAAAATACAAGGAAGAAAATCGCTGGAAAGAAGTGATGCTAATGTGTAACTAGACGGAGCTTGTGTCACACTGTAAATTATCATAAACGATCCTGCAAATGGCAAAAAGGGAAGATGAAAAATGTAAAATGACATTCATCTGGAGAATAAAAAGTAATGTATGTACACAGTGACTGCACCAGCAGAATAGTGAGTGCAGCTCTGGAGTATAATACAGGATGTAACTAAATGATTTTCCTATTTCATGACGTAAAGTCATAGTTTTATTAAAGACACAGAGGCGAGTATTGCTATCTCCTTCTTTACTGAACCACCAATAGCAGCAAAGAGAAAAAATTTACATAAAAGGAACCATAGCAACCAATGTCCCTCCCCTATGGCCCCTATAATAGGCCGCTCCTCCTATGGCTCTTCCTCTTTCTTTGGGATCCTGGTGCCAACATCCCGAACAATCCAATGAACTCTGAACATCAACCGGAACGAAGAACTCCACTCTGTACGAAGCAGGAACCAGCAGTCGCCAACCTGGTCAACCACCGAAGAACTTTAAACCGGAACACGGTATACCATCCTTGAAGAAGCTTCAACCTGAAAGAGAGAACAGACCATGGGCCCAGGTGAAACCGGCATGTCAGGACAAGAGCATCGGACACCAACTGCTCAAACAGACCCGATAGGGGTCGAATGACCAACGGCAATAAAGTGCATTAAACAAACACTACAATGGCAAAGAAACAACCAATAGAGCAATAAATACAATGTCATTAACAAACAACAGGACAATAAACATCGCAAAGGCATATACATAAGCGAGCCCTGAAAGAAAACAACCCACCAAAAGACCCAAGGGAGGGAATCCAGGGTGGGCAATACTCGCCTCCGTGTCTTTAATAAAACTATGACTTTACGTCATGAAATAGGAAAATCATTTAGTTTTACATCAAGACACGGAGGCTCCTATTGCAAGTTCAAAGCCTGTCAATAATTGAAGCGAACAAATTAGCTGGAGGACGGAAATAGAACTCCCTGAACGTGGTAACATTAGACCAGTCGGCCAGGCGCATCACGTCCTCCAACCTGGCCCCCGAAATCGCCAGGGCGGTGGCAGAGGCCCCCCGTGCGGAATGGGCTGTGAAGACAGAAGTGTCAACACCCGCCAATGACATAACCCATTTAAGCCAACGTGCTAACGTAGGGCTAGCCACCGGCCCAAACGGATGCCGAATAGACACAAACAGCTGTGGCTTTGAAGGAGACCTGTGTGCCAGAGTCCTGGACTCATATTCCCGGAGGCACGCCACGGGGCATAAGATCGGAGACGTAGGAAAACAAGGATAGGACACAAACCGGATGCTAGTCTTGGTGCGACGCGAGATGTTAAAGGTAACCCCCTCCGGGGTAAACGAACGCGCGTCGTAATCAAGGGCCCTCACATCCGATACTCTCTTACAAGAAATGAGGCAAAACAATGCCAACAATTTAGCAGACAATTGCCTAATGGAAAGAGCAGAATTCTCGGGCCAAGAGGCCAAAAAACCCAAAACCAGGGAGACATCCCAAGTAGTGGAAAAACGAGGCCGCGGGGGACGAGACAACCATGCCCCCCGAAGGAGGCGAGACACAGAAGGATGTTGACCAGCCGCGACACCCGCGTAGCCCTCGTGGGTGGAAGAAATAGCGGACCTAAACAGGTTAATGGTCCGATAAGCCTTCCCCGCCTCAAAGAGAGAGGTGAGGAAAAGCAGCAGGTCAGCTACAGGTGCCGAAACGGGATCCAAGTCCCGCTCCACGCACCAATTAGCCCAAGTTCTCCAGGCTGCCCGGTAAGACTTTCGGGTGCCGGGAGCCCACGCGCTGTCCAAAAGTCGTCGAGTCGCAGCCGAAATTCCCTCGAAAGATCCAGGTGTCCGGAGATCCGGCACGCCAGCAGCCGCAGGGATCCGTCGAGGAGGAGGGGATGGTGTAGACCCAGAGGGTTGCGTAGGAGATCCAGCCGGCTCGGGAGAAGAACAGGAACCTCCACCAGAATCTTCAACAATGAGGGGAACCAAACCTGGGATCCCCAGAACGGGACCACCAGAACCAGATCCGCCCGATGGCGGAGAATCTGCAGGAGAGTCCTCGGGATCATTGAGAACGGAGGAAACGCGTACAGGCGAGACACCGACCAGTCCTGGAGGAAAGCATCCACCGCCATCGCTTCCGGGTCCGGACGCCAGCTGAAGAACCGGGTCAGCTGCCTGTTGAGCCGAGAGGCGAAGAGATCGACGGACATTGGACCCCATAAATCCGAAATTGCCGCGAACACCAGCGGATCCAACTGCCAATCGCTGCCGTTCGACAGGTAGCGAGAGTTCCAATCCGCCTGAACGTTGCTCAACCCTGGCAAATACTCCGCCTGCACCATGATGTCCCTGGACAGGCAGAACGACCAAAAATCTTTGGCTAAACGCGCCAAAGTGGCCGAGCGAGTACCCCCCAGACGGTTGACATACCGGACCGCCGACACGTTGTCCATCCGCAGCCGGATACACGCGTTGGCGATCCCGTTGGAGAAACTCTTCACAGCGAAGGACCCCGCCAAAAGCTCCAACGCATTGATGTGCAGGAGGGATTCCTCCGCCGACCAGGGACCCCCAGTGGAGACCCCGTTGCAATGGGCCCCCCAGTCCTGGAGGCTCGCGTCCGATTCGATCGTCAGCTCCGGCAGGGATCCAAAGATCGCTCTCTCGTTCCACGCTTCCAGGTTGGCTATCCACCAATTCAATTCCTCCCGGGCTTCCGAGTCCAGAACCACCGCGTCCGCAAAGGATGCACCGGTCCGAAGATGGGCGATCTTCAGTCGCTGGAGTGCCCGGTAATGCAGCGGGGCTGGGAACACCGCCTGAATGGAAGAGGCCAACAGGCCGATAATGCGGGCCAGGTGACGCAACGAGAGGTGGGGAGCGAGGAGAGCATGTCTCAACTCCTTGCGGATCGCCCGCAACTTCGTCGTCGGCAGACTGAGAGACTCCGAGAGTGAATCCACCGTGAATCCTAGGAACTCCATCCTCTGGGCCGGGATAAGGCAGGATTTCTCTCGGTTGAGGAGGAACCCGAGACCCGAAAGCAGATCCGCCGTCCAGCGTAGATGTTCCAGCAATCCCGCTCTGGACTCGTGCATCAGCAGGATGTCGTCCAGATAGATGATGAGACGCACACCCCGAGTCCTCAACCACGACACGACCGGACGCAGCAACTTGGTGAAACACCAGGGAGCTGAAGACAGCCCGAATGGCAGACAGGTGAACCTCCAGACCTCTCCCTGCCACCGGAACTGAAGCAGGTCCCTGGAAAGGGCGGATACCAGGACCGTCAGGTACGCATCCTTCAGGTCCAGTTTCACCATCCAGTCCCCAGGGATTAACAAGTCCCGAAGGAGATGGATCCCTTCCATCCTGAAATGACGGTAACGTACTACCGCATTCAATGAGCGAAGGTTGATGACCGGTCTCATCTGCCCGTCTTTCTTCTGTACAAGAAAGATGTTGCTGATCACACCCACCGAAGCCGGGGGCGCAGGCTCTATTGCCAACTTTCGCCAGAGGGACTGTAATTCCGCGTCCACCAACACACGATCCGCGCGCGATAGGGGAACAAGCGGAGGGGAAGGAATCAGATAGGGGGAGCCCGTGAGCTCTATGTGAAATCCCCTGACCGTGGCAAACACCCATGGATCCGCGGTAATGAGGCTCCAAGCGTGGGAAAAAAGCTGGAGGCGGCCCCCTACACAAGGTACCATAGAATCTCCCATCAGGGGAGCACTTACCCAAGGGTCTGCGGTGACTCGGGTTGCCCCGGAAGGAGCGAGAACGCCATTGCTGTCCTCTCGTGGTGAAGAACGGAGACGCGTTGCGTTGTTCCTGGAACTGAGGACGATGTCCACCGGAACCTCTGGTCGTTCCACGGGCCTGGAAATTTGCACGGCCGGACAGGCGGCCCCTACCACTGCCGGCCCGATGAGAGACCCGTCCCTGGAAGACCCTGCGCATAGAGGACTGGGCCTTGTCCAGCGCAGTAAAAGTGCCCACGAACCGGCTCATGTCCTTGATGAAGGACTCGCCGAAGAGGAGGCCCTGGGCATCCTTCCCTGCCTCAGTGAGCGCCAAATTGGCCAATTTGGGGTCAATCTTAAACAAGATCGCCTTACGTCTCTCAATCGCCATGGCGGTATTGGCGTTTCCGGTCAGGCATATGGCCCTCTGGGCCCAGCCCCTCAATTCCACCGGGTCAATCGGGGTACCCTCAATCCTAGCCGCTTCGGCCAACTCTAAGATCCTAGTCAAGGGACCAAACACATCAAGAACCTTGTCCTGGCAGCTGCGTAGCGCTGAATCCAGGCCCTTTTTCGCGTTCCAACCCGTTTTGGACAAGAACTGCGACATCTTGGGGTCCACCAACGGGGTGTCACAGACCTTATTGGGGACCACTGGCCGGGGACACTCGGCCCTAAGCTTATTGCATGACTCGCGGCTGAGCGAGTGACGCACCCAGTGCTCCAAATAGGCCCCCACATGAGGGGAGGGAAGCCATTCCGCCGAGCGAGGGTGATGTAACGACTCGGGATCGAACATCGGTTCGCCCAAATCATCCAACACGGCCTCAGAACGGGCAGCGGTGGAATTCGTCGCCGCTTCCTTGGCAGAGGAGGCCGCCGCAGCGGAGGTAGATGGGCCCTGAACTGGGGGGGTGAGATCCTCCTCTGTGCCGTAATCGAAGTCCGCCATAGCCTCCTCGTCTGAAACTCTATCCGAGTCAGACAGGTCCGGTGATTGCGCTCTAGCGCGTTTCCATGTCCGCGCCCTTTCTGCCTGGCGGGAAGAGGCCCTTGTCCGTGACCTAAGCACGGGTTCCGGGGTGGCGAGATGCGCACCATTCAAAGTCCCCTGTAAAACAGGGGGATCAACAGAGGTAGGCTGCGGTACGGCAATGGGGTCTTGAGAGGGAGCACTAGTGGGACGTGCGGACAGGGCCTGGGCAATAGTCTGCGATAACACCGACGACATGGAGCCCATGGCCACCATAATTGCGTCAGACACTGAGCGCTGCAGAGCCAGCGCATGTGCATCAGTATCAGTGGGGCTAAGTCCCTCAGGGGAGGAGGGGGGGCGACTGGAAGTAGGAGGTGGCGTAGGAGCAGACATACTAGAAGTCAATGCCTAATGGGGGCAGTGCTGGGACCCAAACGCCTAAAGCAGAGGACAGGGCCGAGATCACATGAGACGCTGGGAGCAATGGAGCAGGAGCCGCCAACCGTGCCGGAACGAGTGACTGGAAGCAGGAAGACCTGAGAAGACCGCCCCCAGACGCCCGCGAAAACGGCAGAAACTCACAAAGATGGCCGCCGAGATCTCGCGAGATCTCGCAGCCGGTGACTACAGAGGGAATCCAAGATGGCCGCCGAGATCTCGCGAGATCTCGCGGCCACCCCGAACGGAGGAGCGCCGGGAAATGGCGCCGCGAAAAGAAGAGGGAGGACCCGCCCCCAACACCCGGACAGCGCGGACAAGCGCCGGTAACTAAAAGAGGGGTGGGAGACAACGGCCAGCAAAGCAATGCCGGGCCAGCAAGAAAATCGCCACAAGGGAAACGGGGGAAGGGGGGGGGAGCCCAGAGAGCGCCGCAGAGTATCCCACAAAGCGCAGGGATAAGCGCAAGCAAACCCCCACCAGCAACGCCAGACTGCAGGGGGGCAAACGAGGGGAGCGCTGCACAGCAAACAGGGTTAGTCACCCTAGTAAGCAGCACAAAAGCTAACAAACAGACACCTAAACACAGCTAAACACAGCAGAGAAAAAAGAGGTGTACTTAGCTTGGCAGCAGCAAAGAAAGAGGGAGAGCCATAGGAGGAGCGGCCTATTATAGTTAGTGCAGCTCTGCAGTATAATACAGGATGTAACTCAGGATCAGTACAGGATAAGTAATGTATGTACACAGTGACTGCACCAGCAGAATAGTGAGTGCAGCTCTGCAGTATAATACAGGATGTAACTCAGGATCAGTACAGGATAAGTAATGTATGCACACAGTGACTGCACCAGCAGAATAGTGAGTGCAGCTCTGGAGTATAATACAGAATGTAATTTAGGGTCAGTACAGGATAAGTAATGTATGCACACAGTGACTCCACCAGCAGAATAGTGAGTGCAGCTCTGGAGTATAATACAGGATGTAACTCAGGATCAGTACAGGATAAGTAATGTATGTACACAGTGACTGCACCAGCAGAATAGTGAGTGCAGCTCTGGAGTATAATACAGGATGTAACTCAGGATCAGTAGAGGATAAGTAATGTATGTACACAGTGACTGCACCAGTAGAATAGTGAGTGCAGCTCTGGAGTATAATACTGGATGTAACTCAGGATCAGTACAGGATAAGTAATGTATGTACACAGTGACTGCACCAGCAGAATAGTGAGTGCAGCTCTGGAGTATAATACAGGATGTAACTCAGGATCAGTACAGGATCAGTAATGTATGGACACAGTGACTGCACCAGCAGAATAGTGAGTGCAGCTCTGGAGTATAATACAGGATGTAACTCAGGATCAGTACAGGATAAGTAATGTGTGTACACAGTGACTGCACCAGCAGAATAGTGAGTGCAGCTCTGGAGTATAATACAGGATGTAACTCAGGATCAGTACAGGATAAGTAATGTATGTACACAGTGACTGCACCAGCAGAATAGTGAGTGCAGCTCTGGAGTATAATACAGGATGTGACTCAGGATCAGTACAGGATAAGTAATGTATGTATACAGTGACTGCACCAGCAGAATAGTGAGTGCAGCTCTGGAGTATAATACAGGATGTAACTCAGGATCAGTACAGGATAAGTAATGTGTGTACACAGTGACTGCACCAGCAGAATAGTGAGTGCAGCTCTGGAGTATAATACAGGATGTAACTCAGGATCAGTACAGGATAAGTAATGTATGTACACAGTGACTGCACCAGCAGAATAGTGAGTGCAGCTCTGGAGTATAATACAGGATGTGACTCAGGATCAGTACAGGATAAGTAATGTATGTACAGTGACTGCACCAGTAGAATAGTGAGTGCAGCTCTGGAGTATAATATTGGATGTAACTCAGGATCAGTACAGGATATGTAATGTGGTGTGTATTTGACAAATCGTTTTAATTGATTTTCTTTTTTTAAACATTTATATAGCAAACCATTCATTTTGTTGGAATCACCTTTCAACACAAAATTTGAAGAGCGTTACTTTGAACATCTGGATTAATGACTTTAGGAACAAAGGTTGGGAATCATGAGTCTCTTCATCATAATTATATATTAAGGTATTTTTTACAGTTAAATTTCATGTGTTTAGGATTGAATGAGGGTCTGGGGACCTGTACAGCTGCTCCAGTTCTCTCACCTTCTTTATCCATTGTTGCACACACCTAATGATTGCATCTCTATCACAATCTGCAGTTTCCACATGTGATTTAGGACCTTCTCAGGGCGGTTCCTGGAATCCATCAGCAGCTTTACACAATAAATTCATTCAGGACGAGGTAGATCCTTTAAGATATTTATCACTGGGTAGAAGTTTTACAGCGGCTGCTATTTTGCAGGCAAATAAGTTTGTATAATGATGGGAGGTTTATCCCGATGAATCCTCGGATCTGATTTTCTGAGAATGAAACTTCTTTGTGGTAATAAACAAGAATGTGAGAAATGAGGATTATTTATACAATGTAATTACAGCAATAAATATTGTATAAATCACATCCTGTCACAGCGGATACAATGTAACACTGCGGAACAGCATGAAAATTCTTTGACTTGTTGCTGACAACTTGAAAATTCCTGTGAAAAGGTTTTCTTGGTAGAAATAACTGCAAAAAGCTCGAAAAACATAATAAACTTGTGAAAAGTTCAGCTCCAGCGTGTATTGTATGTTTCATGACTTCTTATCGGCTTCCAGCTGGATGGATCTGCTGGGAAACAGCAAACCAGTCACAGTCTTTGCACTTATGTATAACAAGTTTCTCATTCTGTCTCATTCTTGGGGTATTTTTATATGTTGTGATTGTTTTGCAGGTTTTCAGTAATTTTAGGGATTTTACAGAATCATAGGAAAAATCTCAGTATGACAATTTGTAAAAACTCCCTTTTCCTTTCCACTTTTGGAAATCCTTTTGCAACAAAGTTCATCTACTGTTGCACATCGGTTACGGTGCATTATTCAGGAGAAGTTTTGAGGATTCTTTGGTTAAATTTTGTGGCTTGCAATTCGCGCCATTATTGATGCATAACGAGCGACCTCTACGCATTGGGGAGTTTTACTAATTTGTGAGAAAATATCCTCAAATTACATGGCAAGTGCCTAAATTATTGTCTTGTTTTTTAATTCTTTTTGCAATATTTAGAAGAATGGGTTCTGAGTCGTAGAATGCGCTAAATTCACTTAATGTGCACCATTTTGTCTGCAATAATAAGGTAAAAGTACTTAAACCATGAGCTGATATCGGGAAAGAAATGTATCTGAAACTTCCAATGAGTTGCTCTCATTTTGATCAATTTGCTTTATTTTTGGACTCTTCAGACTATAAATCTCCCCTAAAGAGTGAAATTTGCAAATACAGGCCCACGATAAGCACATGCCTCTCATTCATCTCATGAGGTCCTTGAGTCAGAGAGTGAAATCTACAACATCTGGCCTAGTTTTTATGTGTAGTTTATGCAGTTTTGTGACATCAGCAATGTTACATTTGTCAGGACGTTTAGACCCCGACCTTCTAACTATGTCCGACTCACTCTGCCCGCGCTGACTAATTGAGTATCAAGACACACTAAAATACACTTGCCTTTTAAGCTGTCGGGTGAGTCTTTTTTTTCTTGGATCTCCTCCAAAGAGATATATAGGAACTGATCCAAAAGTTCCGGCTTCTTCTAACCTCAACGTGCGGCTCCGGCCAGTAAAAGGGAGAAGCTACTCTGTAACCAAGAAGTCACATGCTCTACGGGTGCCTCCTGAGTCCACACTTCCTCCAACACGTTTCGGAATACTCGGATTCCTTCACCCAGGATCACTTATCCCTGATGAAGGAATCCGAGTATTCCGAAACGCGTTGGGAGAAGTGTGGACTCAGGAGGCACCCGTAGAGCGTGTGACACTGAATCTTGGTTACAGAGTAGCTTCTCCCTGCGAATGCGTGCTACCGGCCGGAGCCGCACGTTGAGGTTAGAAGAAGCCGGAACTTTTGGATCAGTTCCTAAATATCTCTTTGGAGGAGATCCAAGAAAAAAAAGACTCACCCTACAGCTTGAAAGGAAAGTGTATTTTAGTGTGTCTTATAATACTACAGTATTGTTTGATACTCAATTAGTCAGCGCGGTTTCACGTTTTTGAACTATTTATACATGTCTATTATAGGGGTACTCGCAGTCTACCCAGTTATTTGTGTACCCAGCAGCGACAAAATCGAATCTTGTGGTTCCCGAGGACGGCAGCGCCGGGATCATCTAACTCTTCGTAGTTTGAATACGTTTTTAGTTTTTAGAAAAGTGTTCAAGGCTGCCTCAATCAGCAAAACGTAAGTTTGCTCTTAAATTTGGGATTTTTCTAGGCCAGAAGCCTTCATAATTCCCCCCAAAATGTTTATAAATACACATAACTTCTGATAATCTATGGATATGGCCGTCCAGGATCTAGCCCCCCCCTCCCCCCCCCCCTGCTTCACCCATTACCGAAGGCTGATTTTCATGGGTTGACAAAAATGATTCTTTATTCCTCGTGGGTAGGGATGAGCGAACCCGTTGAAGATCGTGTTTGCCGGGTTTGGCCGAACTTCAGGTCAAATTTTAAATAGGGACCTGAACTTCACTTTATTATTTTCCGTTATAACATGGTTATAGCGGAAAATAATAGCATTCTTAAGACAGAATGCAAAAGAGTATGGCAATTATGGGTTAAAAAAAAAACAACTCATCCACTTGATCGCGCTGCCGCAGCGTCTTCTATCTTCTTTCAGAAGGACCTGCAAAAGGACCCGCAATGTGCGCAATGATGTCACCACGTGGTGAGTGCAGTGACATCATCGCAGGTCCTTTTGCAGGTCCTTCTGAAAGAAGATAGAAGACGCTGTGGCAGCGCGATCAAGTGGATGAGGGGAGTTGTTTTTTAACCCCTAAAATTTTTTGCATTCTGTCTTAAGAATGCTATTATTTTCCGCTATAACCATGTTATAACGGAAAATAAAAAAATTACCCGAACAACGAACCCGAACTTTAGTAAAAAAAAGGCCCGGTTCGGGTCCGGGTACCTAACAGTTCGGGTTTGCTCATCTCTACTCGAAGGGGTGCACTGCAGGAGGTGCTGAGGTAGCAGTCACAAGAAGACCCCGATACTGGCCACATATGACGGTACTAGCACTGTATGATAAATGGGACATGGTAAATGCTACCTTGTCTGCATCGGATACAGGGGCTTCATGCTGCACCTCTGACTTACCATTATCTGCAGTGTACATTGATTGTCACATTGTATTCATATTATTATTATTATTGTTTTATTTATTGTTTGTGTATTTGTAGTGTAGATTTCTGTAGAGCAATGTAGATACATCATATACTGCACTCCGGTCACATCCAAAGCTGCATTCACAATTCTGCTTCTCTCCTCTAACCAGTGGCTCAGTTGCACAATGAGATCTCAGCTGTTTGGTCACATGACTGACAGAGGGGCGGGGATAACTTGCTGTCTGTTTTTAAGGACAGGAATCAGAATATTGGATGCAGCTCTGGATGTGAATGGAGAAGACAACACAAAATAACTCAAACTCTGTAAAACAAATAACACGCAAAGTTATTTCGCTTTTTATGGAGGCTTAACCTGCAAAGTGTTGTCAAAAGCTGAACTGCATATATTTTGGCCGCATTATGTGGAGATAAACCTTTAGTACTTTAGTCGCCAATTTTTAGCGCATCAGAAATTACAGGAGTCGAGTGGCGTTGATAATATTCAGGATTTGGCAGTAAACGGCAGAAACACAAAACACTTCATTTCATTTTAATCTGTAAATTATTAGTGGTAGCATCAGCGGCGTAATTGTTGTCATTACTTCTGACGGTGGGACTCGCCGGATTATTCCATTCCAGTGATAATTACGTTAGCAGCTGCGGACTGTTACTAACGAGCGCGCCGCCGCCTCGTCCAGAGAGGATCTAGGTTTATTTTGGTTGTGGTGTCATCCGGCATCATCTCATGATTTATATCAATGGGACCCGCCAGCAAATCCCAAACCATTATTCATTATTAAACAATTAGAGCCGAGCGCCGCCGACCCGAACCGAGTGGAAGAACCAACAGGTTTCCTGCTTATGACACGGAATTTACAGATGAGCCGCAAAGAAATAGAAATAAAATGTCATTACCGGACGCAAAAATCCGCCATACAGTGTCTATCCAGCGCTGTACAGCTCACGTATAGGGTTGAGCGAACCCAAACTGTAAACTACGATTTTTTTGACCCCGAACATTTCAGTAAAAGTTTGGGTTCGGTGTTCGGCGATTTAATGGTGCGTGTTGAACAAGCGTTTAACTCTGTGCCCTTAGAAGCCATCACAGCCATGCCTACTATTGGCATGGCTGTGATTGGCCAGAGCAGCATGTGACCCGGGCTCTATATAAGCTGGAGCCACGTAGCGCCGCCCGTCACTCTGCTCTGATCAGTGTAGGGAGAGGATGCTGCTGCTGTGAGGGAGAGAATAGGAGACAATTCTGGTGTTCTTGGTGTTAAATCTGAAAACTACAGCGATTATTTTTGTGGGTGCTATGCTACATTTTAATACCCCTGAGCCCAGTGCCACGGAGAGATGAGCTTTAATCAGTCTGTTTGTTAGGTGAGCGTCGGCGACCATTTTTGCAAGTGCATGTGTGCCAGGGACATTATTTAAATCATGTTCTGGTAGCTCAGTGGGTGACATCTAGGCATTTTTTAAGGACACCTGCACTGCATATGCGCCAGGGGAAGGGAAAATAATATAGGTAATCCGTCTGTGACTTCAGGGCCCGGGGAAGGGGGGGACATGTTCACATTATTTTCTGTGAAGTCCCCTGTGCTGGATATCTGACAGGAAAAATCTATTCATTAAATCCATCTGTTAGATTCCAGGGGGACAAATTCCCTTTTTTTGGCGGTCGGTCAAGTACCCCTGCGGCCTGCAGTGCATACCTGCCAGTGAAAATAATTTAATTACATTAATGTGACCTAAAGCGTTTTTTTCTCTTTCTGACACCGGCACTGCATTTCTGACAGTCAAATAAAGCCAGTAAATACAGCTGTTACATTTTTGGTCGAAAAAACTCACTTTTTGTGCTGGATAGTACATTTGCGGCCTGCGCTGCATTTCTGACAGTCCAATAAAACCGTTAAATACTGCTGTTACATTGTTGGTTTAAAAAAGCAAATTTTTTTGTGCTAGATTGTACATTTGCGGTTTGCTCTGCATTTCTGACAGTTAATAAAACCAGTCCATACTGCTGTTACATTTTTGTTAGGCCTCATGCACACGACCGTTGTGTGCATCCGTGGCCGTTGTGCCGTTTTCAAATTTTTTTTGCGGACCCATTGACTTTCAATGGGTCCGTGGAAAAATCGGAAAATGCACCGTTTTGCAGCCGAGACCGTGATCCGTGTATCCTGTCCGTCAAAAAAATAGGACCTGTCCTATTTTTTGGACGGACAGCGGTTCACGGATCCATTCAAGTCAATGGGTCCGTGAAAGAACACGGATGCACACAAGATTGGCATCCGTGTCCGTGATCCGTGGCCGTAGGTTACTTTCATATAGACGGATCCGAAGATCCGTCTGCATAAAAGCTTTTTCAGAGCTGAGTTTTCACTTCGTGAAAACTCAGATCCGACAGTATATTCTAACACAGAGGCGTTCCCATGGTGATGGGGACGCTTCTAGCTAGAATATACAACGAACTGTGTACTTGACTGCCCCCTGCTGCCTGGCAGCACCCGATCTCTTACAGGGGGCTGTGATCCGTACAATTAACCCCTCAGGTGCTGCACCTGAAGGGGTTAATTGTGCGTATCATAGCCCCCTGTAAGAGATCCGGGGCTGCCAGGCAGCAGGGGGCAGACCCCCTCCCTCCCCAGTTTAAATTTCATTGGTGGCCAGTGCGGCCCCCCTCCCTCCCTCTATTGTAATAATAGCATTGGTGGCACAGTATGCGGCATCCCCCGGCCCCGCTCCCAACCTCTATTGCATTAACATTGGTGGCACAGTGTGCGCCCCCCCGCCCCCCCTTCCTCCCTCTATTGTTTTAATACATTGGTGGCAGTGTGCGGCCTCCCCTCTCCCCCCCCCCCGATCATTGGTGGCAGCGGAGTTCCGATCGGAGTCCCAGTTTAATCGCTGGGGCTCCGATCGGTAACCATGGCAACCAGGACGCTACTGCAGTCCTGGTTGCCATGGTTACTTAGCAATAGTAGAAGCATCATACTTACCTGCTGGCTGCTGCGATGTCTGTGTCCGGCCGGGAGCTCCTCCTACTGGTAAGTGACAGGTCTGTGCGGCGCATTGCTGTCACTTACCAGTAGGAGGAGCTCCCGGCCGGACACAGACATCGCAGCAGCCAGCAGGTAAGTATGATGCTTCTACTATTGCTAAGTAACCATGGCAACCAGGACTGCAGTAGCGTCCTGGTTGCCATGGTTACCGATCGGAGCCCCAGCGATTAAACTGGGACTCCGATCGGAACTCCGCTGCCACCAATGATCGAGGGGGGGGAGAGGGGAGGCCGCACACTGCCACCAATGTATTAAAACAATAGAGGGAGGAAGGGGAGACGGGGGGGGGGGGCCGCACACTGCCACCAATGTATTAAAACAATAGAGGGAGAAAGGGGGGGCGGGGGAGGCGCACACTGCCACCAATGTATTAAAACAATAGAGGGAGGAAGGGGGTGGCGGGGGGGGGGCACACACTGCCACCAATGTTTTAAAACAATAGAGAGAGGAAGGGGGGGCCGGGGGGGCGCACACTGCCACCAATGTTAATGCATTAGAGGGAGGGAGGGGGTGCCGCACACTGTGCCACCAATGCTATTATTACAATAGAGGGAGGGGGGGCGGGGGGGCGCACTGGCCACCAATGATATTCAAACTGGGGAGGGGGGTCTGCCCCCTGCTGCCTGGCAGCCCTGATCTCTTACAGGGGGCTATGATACGCACAATTAACCCCTTCAGGAGCGGCACCTGAGGCGTTAATTGTGCTGATCACGGCCCCCTGTAAGAGATCGGGTGCTGCCAGGCAGCAGGGGGCAGTCATGTACACAGTTTGTAGTATATTCTAAATAGAAGCGTCCCCATCACCATGGGAACGCCTCTGTGTTATAATATACTGTCGGATATGAGTTTTCACGATGTAACTCATATCCGACAGTATATTCTAACATAGAGGCGTTCCCATGGTGATGGGGACGCTTCAAGTTAAAATATACCATCGGATTGGAGAAAACTCCGATCCGATGGTATAAAAGGGACTCCTGACTTTACATTGAAAGTCAATGGGGACGGATCCGTTTGAAATTGCACCATATTGTGTCAACGTCAAACGGATCCGTCCCCATTGACTTGCATTGTAATTCAGGACGGATCCGTTTGGCTCCGCACGGCCTGGCGGACACCAAAACGACTTTTTTTTCATGTCCGTGGATCCTCCAAAAATCAAGGAAGACCCACGGACGAAAAAACGGTCACGGATCACGGACCTACGGACCCCGTTTTTGCGGACCGTGAAAAAATACTGTCGTGTGCATGAGGCCTTAGACAAATTCAAATTTTTTGTGACCATGAAGTAATTGTATTAAATTCGCCTGTCTCACTGTTGTGTGGCCTCAAGAAATGTTTCCTCTTGATGACACCGGCGCTGCCTTACTGTCAGTGAACTTAATTGTTGACTAGTGGTGGTTACATTGTCGCCTGACATAAACCATCTGTTAGTTTGGTGGGTGAACGCAAAGAATGAGGAGAGCGTCAAATAAGGGACGTGGCCCCGGTCGTGGTGCTGCTGGTGGAGCTCCTGTTGTAGGGAGAGGACGTGGTCGATCTGTTCCAGCTACACGCACAAGTGAAACCCCTTCCTCAGGTGCGAGTAGGCGACAGAACCTGCAGCGGTTTTTGGTCGGGCCTAATGCTGCTCTACGAATGGTGAGGCCAGAACAAGTACAGGCGATAGTAGATTGGGTTGTTGACAGTGGCTCCAGTTCCTTCACATTGTCTCCCACCCAGTCTCCTGCTGAAAGACCACAGTTGGCACCTGCAGCCGATGTCCATCAGTCTTTCACCTCACCCCATTGCAAATCAGCCAAGCAGTCTGAGCCCCAAGTCATGCAGCAGTCTCTTCTGCTTTTTGATGACTCTGTTAGCAGGGTTTCCCAGGGCCATCCACCTATCCCTGCCCCAGAAGTGGAAGAGATTGAGTGCACCGATGCCCAACCACTTATGTTTAAGGATGTGGACATGGGAGGACCATCGCAGTACGTCTCGGATGATGATGATGAAACACAAGTGCCAACTGCTGGGGCATTCTGCAGTGTGCAGACCGACAAGGAAGTCAGGGGTGAAGACTGGGTGGAAGATGATGTGGAGGACGATGAGGTCCTTGACCCCACATAGAGTCAAGGTCATGCGAGTGACCTATGTAGTTCGGAGGAAGAGGCGGTGGTCGCACAGAGCCACCAACACAGCAGAAGAGGGAGCAGGGTGCAAAAGCGGAGCGGCCGTCCCCTAGACAGTATGCCTGCTACTGCCCACCGCAGCAAGGGACCAAGCACACCAAAGCCAGCTCCAAGGAGTTCCCTGGCGTGGCAGTTCTTCAGACAATGCGCTGACGACAAGACCCGAGTGGTTTGCACACTGTGCCATCAGAGCCTGAAGCGAGGCATAAACGTTCTCAACCTAAGCACAACCTGCATGACCAGGCATCTAAGAGCTAAGCACGAGCTGCAGTGGAGTAGACACCTCAAAAACCAAGAAAGGTCTCTGGCTCCTCCTGCTTCCTCTTCTGCTGCAGTCTCGGCGGATATTATAGACTTTTAGGGACTGGTCCCACAGGACTATTCCTATTTTCTTTATGGATTTTGCTACAAATCTTCAGACACAGGCTCATCGAGATTTTGCCACTCCTTTTGCTGTAGAGCAGCGATCAGCAACCTTCGGCACTCCAGCTGTGCTGAAACTACAACTCCCAGCATGCACACTTGCTTAGCTGTTTTCAGAACTCCCATAAAAGTGAAGAGAGCATGCTGGGAGTCGTATTTTCACCACATCTGAAGTGCCAAAGGTTTCTGACCCCTGCTGTAGAGAATTTGAAAAATCCAAACCACATGTATTTCACTGCAAATGAATGGCGATTTTTAGTGTGACCATGTAAAATTACATGGCCAATGGCCACCAGCAGTGAATGTGGCCTCATCTGGGATTACACATTTCAGCTGTATCATGGATCTGGACAGATTTTCATCTATTAGATGACAGGAGCCTCCATTGACAGGATCCTATACAATGACAAGATCTCAAGTGGAGATCTTTTCCCCTTAAAGGTGAGGACTATTTTAGCCCACAGGACATGGCAAGTTTGTTTTCCCATCCCTGACTTCCAAAAAACATATTTAACTTTTAGCAAGTAAAAAGAACCCAGCGATCAAACCACCCTCTGTACAACTTCTCAGATGCCATGCTTGCTATTGGACGTGGCATCTAAAGGTTAAATGGCCAGTTACTAACTGCTAGTGATGCATGATCCAGAGCTGAACCATAGATGTTCAATAGAAGGATGGCGTTTATCTTAGAGATGATAATGTTGTGCGAATTACAGCATCTGAAGTGGAATTCGATACGAAGTTTAGGAAAAATTTGACTTACCACAAAACCAAACTTCCTAATGTTTCATGGTAACAGATCATTTTGCCTAATATGGTGGCTAGAGTTATCGTAGAAAGAACAGAAAAAAACTCACAGCAGATCTTTTTAAATCAAGAGAGGAGTGGACTGCCTCTGTGTGAGCAAATGGAATAGGTGAGGGATTTTTTTTTAAAACACAAAAGGCCATATTGTACTAGCGTATTACAGTTTTTAACACTACCACACCAGATAAGAATGAGGACCCAAAAAGAAGACTAGACAAGACCCAAAGAGAAGACCAGACAAGACTGAAAGAAAAGACTAATTTATGTAACAACATTAGTTACATGTCATCCTCCTGCTAGAGGAAACTAACCTCACAGACCCTAGTTATCAAGTGCTCCATGTATTATAATGTTTTTTAAATATTTTTTTTTATTATTTTACATCCAGGTGGTATAAACAGAAGTTCTATAAGAACATTTCTGTCACGGTGGGGAGTGGGGGGAAACTCCACACCATACAATGTAGATTGGCGGGATATGCCACTAGGCTTGGAAACAGGAATAAACTGAGCAGGTCACCTTCTAACACATCCCTAAATCCTAGCTCTGACCTCCTAACTGTATGAGCGAACCCTAATGGTGGGAGGGCTCATACCCGGAACCTCGGGCCCTACTAACCCTAGAGATCCCTGTTAATAATGTCAGGGCTAGGAGTTGACCTGTTCATCCATGGCATGGATGAACCTGAGTCTCCAGCAGGCCTAGCAACAAGAAAGGAGCATAAGGGTCCATTCACATGTCCGTAGAATGGCTCCGGATCGGTTCTGCAACGTTGCGGAACGAATCCGGACCTATTCATTCTCTATGGGGCTGAAAGAGATGCAGACAGCACACAGTGTGCTGTCCGCATCCGCATTTCTGGAGCGCGGCCCCAATCTTCCAGTCCGTGGCTCCCAAAAAAAATAGAACATGTTCTATTCTTGTCCGCAATTGCGGACAAGAATAGGCAGTTCTATTGGGGTGCCGGCCGGATGTATTGCGGAACTGCAATTTGCGTATCCGCAATACACTACGGACGTGTGAATGGACCCTAAACCAGATTGGCAGGTAAGCACCCAGCGCAAACAACACACACTGGAACAACAGCACTTACCTGCCACAACAATTGGATGAAACAACTGCTACTGACTAGTGGTTCCCCCTCCGGGAAACCCTGGAGCCCACTTCCTTAGGCAGCTTGTCAACATGGCTCCCCCTCCGAGGAACCCAGGAGCCCCCTTACCGGAGGCACAACACACAGGGAAACGCCTTGCATACATGCTGGGAAGGGACAACAATCTTAAAGGGTAAGTGTGTAAAGATGCTAAAAACTACACGTTGCCACTGGCAATAAGCATGCACTGCTAAGGTGTCACGGTCCACTACCACCAGACCAAGACACAGCTGTGACAATTTTCTTATCCAGCTTTGTAACTACAAAGTCTAAAGTTGGACCCTGGACCAGCTCATATGCCCTTTTTGCTATCTCCTGTCCAGACTCCTCCCCCTGTACGGAGTCTCAATCCCTCCTCAAAATAAAGGACAGGAACCAAATTTTTTTATTTTTCAGGAGTTTATAATCATTTTGTTCTTGTTGCAAGTGAAATCAGCCCTTCATGTAGTGACGCCTTGTCGAGCTTGTGATCTGTGCAAAATCTGACCAAGCGCAGAGGCGTATCAAGTATGGAGAAGGGAAGATGTAGCTTGAGCCTCTTATGAGACACACAGTTAATTTCAGACTCCCTTAGACTCCAATATACAGGGCAGATAAGCTGGAGTCGCTGATGCTTGCTGCGCCCTGATGGCCTGGACTGTACTCAGCCTTCCCGCTGGTATCTCTGGATCTTATGTGAAGACTGTACACAGACGCGATGTGCTGCTGCTGCTCTAGAGGCCGCTATGAAGAAATGGTCAGTTCTAAAAACCATTTTAAGAACAGCGCAAATTTAATTATTAATAATAGTGCAAAAAAAGACACCAGCGAGATGTATTTTTAAAACAGCTACATTATTCATCGTAAACCCTCGTTGGACTGGTTTGTAAAATGGAATTGGTCCATAGGGGAAGCCGGCATCCATGGGGGCCAATATGAAGCCCTGCAAGAGTCTTTACACCGAGGTTGGAGTCATTACGGCGGATCTGAAGTTAAATATGTAATATGCGCAGGTTGTATGGACGGCGAGGTAATGAGCTCATTTATAGGACGCGCTTTATTAGCAGGAGACGTGTCACAGTCGCATTGGAGAAGAAGTCGCCAGCCCATTACAACATCCTAATGCGATACATTAAAGCAGATTACAATCCGGAGATTAAGCCGAGCGCCTTCCAATCGATGCAATGACCCGTTTTATTAAACGTAGATGCCGGCGCCATCACGTGGGACATTAGGAAATTCTCAGAGAGCGCAATGTTATTCTGTCGAGACCTGAGCCGGCGCCGGTCACTTTCATTTCACTTTGAATAGAGATAATTACAATTTACAGCCATTTTTCTCTTTTTATTGCTTTATTTTTAAAGTTGCCATTAGAGAAACCAAAACCCATTCTATTCTTTTCTATCTATAAACGTGAAAAAAGGAAAATGTGCCAAAGAGAGGATCGCGGTCCCGTCCTGGGAGTGATTCATTGGGGAGTTTAAAGAAAAATGATAAAAAACATGAATTGGTTCCTCCTGTAGCACAGAGTATTTAAGGAGACTCAAAGTTACATAGAGGAGTAATTAGGATCGTCACAGGTAATAGGTATGTCAGAAAAGTTGTGTGTGTATTGGACGGGGACCAGCAACGTTCGGCACTCCAGATGTTCTGAAACTACAATTCCCAGAATCCTCCTTTCACTTCTGTGAGCATTACAAAAAGAGCCGAGTAAGTTTGCATGCTGGGAGTTGTAGTTTCATAGCAGCTGGAGTGCCGAAGGTTGCTAATCCCTATACTATAGGAGGTCACAGACTGAGAGTTACACAAGGAAGGGTCCCAAGGTAATGAGAGTTAGATAATGGAAGGAGCAGGGTCCTCAGCAGCACAGAGGATTACAGGAGAGGAGTGTTCTGATCTTCTGGAGGTCACAGGCTGAGAGTTACATAGTGGAAGGAGCAGGGTCCCAGCAGCACAGAGGATTTCAGGAGAGGAGTGTGCTGATCCTGTGAAGGTCACAGACTGAGAGTTACATAATGGAAGGAGCAGGATCCCAGCAGCACAGAGGATTTCAGGAGAGGAGTGTGCTGATCTTGTGGGAGGTCACAGGCTGAGAGTTACATAATGGAAGGAGCAGGATCCCAGCAGCACAGAGGATTTCAGGATAGGGGTGTGCTGATCTTGTGGAGGTCACAGGCTGAGAGTTACATAGTGGAAGGAGCAGGGTTCCAGCAGCACAGAGGATTACAGGAGAGGATTGTGCTGATCTTGTGGAGGTCACAGGGTGAGAGTTACATAGTGGAAGGAGCAGGGTTCCAGAAGCACAGAGGATTTCAGGAGAGGAGTGTGCTGATCTTGTGGAGGTCACAGGGTGAGAGTTACATAGTGGAAGGAGCAGGGTTCCAGCAGCACAGAGGATTTCAGGAGAGGAGTGTGCTGATCTTGTGGAGGTGACAGGGTGAGAGTTACATAGTGGAAGGAGCAGGGTTCCAGCAGCACAGAGGATTACAGGAGAGGATTGTGCTGATCTTGTGGAGGTCACAGGGTGAGAGTTACATAGTGGAAGGAGCAGGGTTCCAGAAGCACAGAGGATTTCAGGATAGGGGTGTGCTGATCTTGTGGAGGTCACAGGCTGAGAGTTACATAGTGGAAGGAGCATGGTTCCAGCAGCACAGAGGATTACAGGAGAGGATTGTGCTGATCTTGTGGAGGTCACAGGGTGAGAGTTACATAGTGGAAGGAGCAGGGTTCCAGCAGCACAGAGGATTACAGGAGAGGATTGTGCTGATCTTGTGGAGGTCACAGGGTGAGAGTTACATAGTGGAAGGAGCAGGGTTCCAGAAGCACAGAGGATTTCAGGATAGGGGTGTGCTGATCTTGTGGAGGTCACAGGCTGAGAGTTACATAGTGGAAGGAGCATGGTTCCAGCAGCACAGAGGATTACAGGAGAGGATTGTGCTGATCTTGTGGAGGTCACAGGGTGAGAGTTACATAGTGGAAGGAGCAGGGTTCCAGCAGCACAGAGGATTTCAGGAGAGGAGTGTGCTGATCTTGTGGAGGTCACAGGGTGAGAGTTACATAGTGGAAGGAGCAGGGTCCTCAGCAGCACAGAGGATTTCAGGAGAGGAGTGTGCTGATCTTCTGGAGGTCACATGCTGAGAGTTACATAGTGGAAGGAGCAGGGTCCCGGCAGCACAGAGGATTTCAGGAGAGGAGTGTGCTGATCTTGTGCAGGTCACAGGCTTAGAGTTACATAGTGGAAGGAGCAGGGTTCCAGCAGCACAGAGGATTTCAGGAGAGGAGTGTGCTGATCTTGTGCAGGTCACAGGCTGAGAGTTACATAGTGGAAGGAGCATGGTTCCGGCAGCACAGAGGATTTCAGGGGTGGAGAGGCTACAGACTGACAGCAGATACAGGAGTCCATTGTCTGCACTTCACTCCATATAATAACTTTCAGAAATCTTAGAATTTTCTCTGGAATCGTCCTTTGAAGATAATGGGATTTCTCTTCTCTGCATTAAATACAGTAACAGTAATTCCCACAGAGGACATCAAAAAGGATGGAAAATGAGAGAAGTTATTCCTGCCAGATGCCTGACCATACAGGGCGGAGAAGAAGAGCTCACCCAGATTAATGGGGCGTAATGTTATATCATCACCTGTATAGGTGAAACCTGTGCCAGCCGAGAAAAGAGAGAAAGAGTTCTGTGCAGCTCTGAGAGTGACGTCTTATACACATATCTAATGATTAAAGAGGTAAATGTCATTAACCGCCTCCGGACCGCCTAACGCAGGATTGCGTTCCGGAGACGCTCGATTCATTCCTCCTTGACGCGCCGGCGCGTCATCTCGCGAGACGCAAGATTTCCTGTGAACACGCGCACACAGGAGCGCGCGTTCACAGGAACGGGAGGTAAACTAGTTCATCTACAGCCTGCCAGCGGCGAACATTCGCTAGCAGGCTGTAGATACAATTTTTTTAACCCTTGAAAGGTATATCAGACGCTGTTTTGTTAACAGCGTCTAATATACCTGCTACCTGGTCCTCTTTTGCTTGGATCGACCACCAGAGGACACAGGCAGCTCTGTAAGTAGCACCAAACACCACTACACTACACCCCCCCCGTCACTTATTAACCCCTTATTAACCCCTGATCACCCCCCTGTCATTGATCACCCCCCTGTAAGGCTCCATTCAGACGTCCGTATGCGGATCCACGGATCCGCAAAACACGGACACCGCGGATCTGCAAAACACGGACACCGGCAATGTGCTTTCCGCATTTTGCGGATCCGCACATTGCCAGAACTATATAGAAAATGCCTTTTCTTGTCCGCAATTGCGGACAAGAATAGGACATTTTGTATAGGCTCTACAAAAAACGCAGTGTTCGCCCGATCAGGCCTGATCTTGTGCGCACCCTTGCGTTCAGTCCGTCCCACCGCAGTGACAGAATTATTTTTTTCTGATCACTGCAAAAACACGTTAAAATCGCTGCAGCGCTATAAAAAGATCACTTTTGAGGGGCATGGCGAGTTCATAGAAGAACTTTTTTTGTTAGCGGAAATTTATTATTTTTTTTTTTTTTCTTACAAAGTCTCATATTCCACTAACTTGTGACAAAAAATTAAATCTCACATGAACTCACCATACCCCTCACGGAATCCAAATGCGTAAAATTTTTTAGATATTTATATTCCAGACTTCTTCTCACGCTTTAGGGCCCCTAAAATGCCAGGGCAGTATAAATACCCCACAAGTGCCCCCATTTTGGAAAGAAGACACCCCAAGGTATTCCATGAGGGGCATGGCAAGTTCCTAGAATATTTTTTTTTTTTGGCACAAGTTAGCGGAAAATGATTATTATTATTTTTTTTCTCTTACAAAATCATTTTCCGCTAACTTGTGCCCAAAAAAAATATTATAGGAATATTATAGGAACTCGCCATGCCCCTCACGGAATACCTTGGGGTGTCTTCTTTCCAAAATGGGGTCACATGTGGGGTATTTATACTGCCCTGGCATTTTAGGTGCCCTAAAGCGTGAGAAGAAGTCTGGAATCCAAATGCCTAAAAATGTGCTCCTAAAAGATGCTCTTTAGAATTTGTGCCCCTTTGCCCACCTAGGCTGCAAAAAAGTGTCACACATGTGGTATCGCCGTACTCAGCAGAAGTAGGGCAATGTGTTTTGGGGTGTATTTTTACATATACCCATGCTGGGTGAGAGAAATATCTCAAATAGGACAAGTTGTCTTTTAGAGAGATATTTCTCTCACCCAGCATGGGTATATGTAAAAATACACCCCAAAACACATTGCCCTACTTCTTCTGAGTACGGCGATACCAGATGTGTGACACCTTTTTGCAGCCTATGTGCACAAAGGGGCCAAAATTCTAAAGTGCACCTTTACGATTTCTCAGGGCATTTTTTACGCATTTGGATTCCAAACTACTTCTCACACTTTAGGTCCCCTAAAATGCCAGGGCAGTATAAATACCCCACAAGTGACCCCATTTTGGAAAGAAGACCCCAAGGTATTCTGTGAGGGGTATGGTGAGTTCATGTAAAATTTTATTTTTTGTCACAAGTTAGTGGAATACTAGACTTTGTAAGAAAAAATACAAATAAAAATCATTTTCTGCTAACTTGTGACAAAAAATAAAAACTTGCGGAAATTCACATTTTTGTACCATAGTTTGTAAACGCTATAACTTTTACCCAAACCAATAAATATACACTTATTGCATTTTCTTTATCAAAGATATGTAGAACAATAAATTTTGAGAAAAATGTATATAGAAATGTAGTTTAAATTGAAAAATTTTACAACCAAAAGTGAAAAATTTCATTTTTTGGCAAACATTTCGGTCAATTTTGATTAATATCAAAAAAAGTAAAAATGTCAGCAGCAATGAAATACCACCAAATGAAAGCTCTATTAGTGAGAAGAAAAGGAGGTAAAATTCATTTGGGTGGTAAGTTGTATGACCGAGAAATAAACTGTGAAAGTAGTGCAGTGCAGAAGTGTAAAAAGTGGTCTGGTTATTAAGGGGGTTGAGGTGGTTAAAAAGTAAAAAAACAATCTCAGCCTTTTTTCCCTGCCGATTGCAGAAGTTCTCCGGTCCTCCCCGCAGCTGTTTGTTGGATCAATGTCTTCTATATGTGAATGTGCGTTTTGCGTACGTAACATGCCACCCATTTATCAATAGATCATTACATAGAAAATTGATTTAAAAATTGCAACAAAAAAAATAATAGTACTGGTTTTTGTGGACAAAAAAAGACACGATAAACCACATAAAAATACCCTGAGGCACATCATGTACCATTGAGGACACAAAGCTCCAATGCAAAACACTGCTAGTTTTTGCAGCCACAAAATGAACAATGACATGTCTGCTGCTAACCATTTGAAAGCTGTGACCAAACCAGTTTATTTCCACAAGAAAACACAATTCAAAGTCTGTGGGAACTACAACTCCCAGCATGCCATGACAGCGCGGGATTATATGTCTTCGCTACACTTGGTGGAACGTCATGGTCACACAGGTTTGCAATTGGTAAATCTGCTGCGGATTTCGTAGAAATCTATGGAAGTAGTTTGCAGCAGAAACTTGGATTTCCCTGCAGATCCGTGGCAGTAAAGGACAGGCTGTGGCTTTTAAAATCTGTGTCACATTCACAATTCTGTGAAGATTTTTTCTGAAGCAAATGAATGGTGTGTAAAACACTCCTGTAACATACACTGTCAGCGAGGCGCCAGCGGATTCTGCAAAAGACTCACATTGTCTGAACATTGTGTTTGTTTAAATGAAGTTAATGGGGTTGTCTGAGTTATTGTTTTGTTCTTTTTTGTATGTTTCTAACTAGGCAAATGTAACAGGTTTACCATGAACTTACTGCATCTGTAGTTGCTCCTTTCTCAGATTTCAGTGAGTCACATGACCTGTGATGTCAGCTTCTCTCCCTGCTCTGATGATGTTTCCTGCACAAGCCTGAGAGATCAGATATGAGTCTGTACACGAGACGTCACTGTGCTGGCCACGCACCCCTTCACTGACGCATGCTCTCTCCCTGGATTCTTAGCCCCTTCAGCTGCACAGACTCAGGGCTGAAGGCTTTACTGAGTAGCTGCAGGCAGTGAGGAGACAAATGCTGGGCATAGGAGCTGACAGAGGATTTCTGCAGAGCATTGCACAAGGACAGGTAGGGGGAGATCCTATGTGTATCAGCAGTGTCATTATACAGCTGGGACTTGTAGTCCTACACATACAACATGCTGCTTAGTCTCCCAGCAGGCAGATATGTCACTCAGGGCAGCACTTGCATTCACTCCCTTTGCAGAGCAGGGGGAGGGGCAGAGATGGTTGTTATTGCAGGTAAACAAAGGGCCAGAAGAGAACCAGGGAAATAAGGAAACATTTTTTTTTTGCCAAAGACTTGCTTAGCTTAGTTATATATTGCTGACCATCAGATTTACAGTACTATCTATTTTTTTTCCGGACAACCCCTTTAAATAATCTGGACTGACCTTCTGCTGTTTGGCCACAAGATGCCGCTGTTTCCTAACCACAGCAACAGACTGCATTTCATGTGATGTTGGGAACTCTCAGGGGGTGGAGTTACAAGTCTGGAGAGGAAGGCAGCAGCCATCTTATAGTGAGGCTGTGAGAAACCCTGGGGAACTGTGTGAGCAGTGAGTCTGACGGCATCTGACCAGATTGCAGCTAAGTGAAGCTGATCATGTTCAAGACCCTGATCCTATCCAGAGGAATGAGGATTGCTTCCAGGAACGCTGATGAGAGCTGAGGAGCAAAGGTACATACACTGCGGTACCGCATGCTTGTTGGAGAGGCATTTGTTCTGTTTAGAGTCACCAGCGGATGCAGAGCAGACCCAGGTCGGTAAGATCGTGCACGCACCTCATTACAGTGTTGGCGCCTAGAGACTGAGACCAGGCCTGTAGTTAGTTAGTTATTGTCTCTATTTGTGTCAGCCTACAAGTGTTACTACTGTTCATTGCAAGGACTTCATAACTTAAGTGATATTTCACATTGGAGAGCTGATAAAATTCCCACAATCTCAAGCCAGGCTGGCATTTTGCTCAGAAGGAAACTCAGGCACGTGCTACAGGGCCAGTTATGGGAGGGGGAATACTGTAGATCTGTGTAAGATTGTAAACTGTTGTGCTGCACCACGATCTAGCCCGTACCACGCACCCATACAGTAATTCTTGTTCTTTTAGGGTAATAATAGGTAAGGTGTGGCAGTTTAGTTGTGCCCGCCAGTAGGTAAATTATCGCACTTTCCTCCTGCATCCATTGGAGGGCACCGCGCTGTGCAGCACAAGGGTCTCAGCCTTCGGGCTGGGTGTATGTAAATGTATTGTATGTGCTCAGCATTTGTGGTTGTGTTTATTGCCACAATTAAGTAAAATTCTGTTTTGGCAAAAGCTGGTGTTGGGGTTGCTTTCCTCGTTCATGACTTCACTGTATCCTGGGGAGCCCACCCCGGTACACGGCTTACACCTGTAACATACACCGTCAGCGGGGCACCAGTGTATTCTGTAAAACACCCCTGTAACATACACTGTCAGTGGGGCACCAGCTTATTCTGTAAAACACGCCTGTAACATACACCGTCAGCGGGGCACCAGTGGATTCTGTAAAACACTCCTGTAACGCACACCATCAGTGGGGCACCAGCAGATTATGTAACGCACGCCTATAACATATACCATCAGCGGTGCCAACATATTCTGTAAAACACCCCTGTAACATACACAGCGCCAGTGGATTCTGTAAAACACTCCTGTAACGCACACCATCAGTGGGGCACCAGCAGATTATGTAACGCACGCCTATAACATACACCATCAGCGGTGCCAACATATTCTGTAAAGCACCCCTGTAACATACACAGCGATGCGCCAGTGGATTCTGTAAAACACCCATGTAACATACACAGCGATGCGCCAGTGGATTCTGTAAAACACCCATGTAACATACAGTTAGTGAGGCGCCAGCGGATTCGGATCGGATTTAGAAAATCCACTCCTAAATCCTGGCAGATTCCTGAATTTGTAAACATGGACTAAAGGCTCTTGTCAGCAGAAGTTACTGTTATAATCTGGTTTCTACAATGTATCAGTTTGTATCTCTTGGATTAGAAAAGATTCAGAAAATTTCAGTCAGATATAAAATATTAGAATCTTTCAGCTATTTACTGCTACTGTTATAAATGTGCCTTGGTGTATTGGCTTTGGGTTTATTTTAGCTGCTATTTTCTATATAATTTCATATATTAACCAGTTGGTGACTCATGATGAGTGGGGGTCAGTGGCTTTATCATGGTGATCATGCAAGCCCTCCTATGGCTTCTGTGCAGTCAGAGACAGAGCAATGGCTGAAATACAAAGCAGCTCCAATCCAACAGCAAACATCAGAGCAAAGGCCCATTCACACCAGTGCTTCACCACCCACAGCTCATGGATCAATGTCTTCTATATGTGAATTCAGACGTCTGTTTTTCCCGTGCAAACTGTTCATGCACAGGGACTGCACAGGAACATGCAGTACGGTGGTTCGTTTCGCGTACATAACATGCCAACTATTTATCAATGGTTTATTACATACAAAATTGATTAAAAAATTGTAACGAAAAAATAATACTGTTTTTTGTGGACAAAAAATAAAAAAGATCAACCACACGAAAATACTCTGAGACACATCATTTACCACTGAGGACACAAAGCTCTGATGCAAAACAGTCAGTGTTTTTGCAGCCACAACATAAACAATGCAACATGCAAAGTACATTTATAGCATTTATGATAATCAGAAAATAGATAAATGAAAATTGCAGTTGAACAGACTACACCAATAGCTGTATAATCTGTATGTAGTGAGCTCCCTCTAGTGGTGGCTGTATAATCTGTATGTAGTGAGCTCCCTCTAGTGGTGACTGTATAATCTGCATGTAGTGAGCTCCCTCTAGTGGTGGCTGTATAATCTGTATGTAGTGAGCTCCCTCTAGTGGTGGCTGTATAATCTGTATGTAGTGAGCTCCCTCTAGTGGTGGCTGTATAATCTGTATGTAGTGAGCTCCCTCTAGTGGTGGCTGTATAATCTGTATGTAGAGAGCTCCCCCTAGTGGTGGAATAGTGATGTACATAATCTGTATGCAATGAGATCCCCCTAATGGTAAGTGTATAATTCTGTATACAGGCTGTATAATATGTATGTAGAGAGCTCCCTCTAGTGGTGGCTGTATAATATGTATGTAGTGAGCTCCCTCTAGTAGTGAATGTATAATCTGTATGTAGTGAGCTCCCTCTAGTGGTGGCTGTATAATCTGTATGTAGTGAGCTCCCTCTAGTGGTGGCTGTATAATCTGTATGTAGTGAGCTCCCTCTGGTGGTGGTTGTATAATCTGTATTTAGTGAGCTCCTTCTAGTGGTCACTGTATAATCTGCATGTAGTGAGCTCTCTATGGTGGTGGCTGTATAATCTGTATGTAGTGAGCTCCCTCTAGTGGTGGCTGTATGATCTGTTAGTAGTGAGCTCCCGCTAGTGGTGGCTGTATAATCTGTATGTAGAGAGCTTCCTCTAGTGGTGGCTGTATAATCTGTATGTAGAGAGCTCCCCCTAGTGGTGGAATAGTGATGTACATAATCTGTATGCATTAAGATCCCCCAAGTGGTAAGTGTATAATTCTGTATACAGGCTGTATAATATATATGTAGAGAGCTCCCTCTAGTAGTGGCTGTATAATATGTATGTAGTGAGCTCCCTCTAGTAGTGACTGTATAATCTGTATGTAGTGAGCTCCCTCTAGTGGTGGCTGTATAATCTGTATGTAGTGAGCTCCCTCTAGTGGTGTCTGTATAATCTGTATGTAGTGAGCTCCCTCTATTGGTGGCTGTATAATATGTATGTAGTGAGCTCCCTCTGGTGGTGGTTGTATAATCTGTATTTAGTGAGCTCCTTCTAGTGGTCACTGTATAATCTGCATGTAGTGAGCTCTCTATGGTGGTGGCTGTATAATCTGTATGTAGTGAGCCCCCTCTAGTGGTGGCTATATAATCTTTATGTAATGAGCTCCCTCTAGTGGTGACTGTATAATCTGCATGTAGTGAGCTCTCTATGGTGGTGGCTGTATAATCTGTATGTAGTGAGCTCCCTTTAGTGGTGGCTGTATAATCTGTATGTAGTGAGCTCCCTCTGGTGGTGGCTGTATAATCTGTATTTAGTGAGCTCCTTCTAATGGTCACTGTATAATCTGCATGTAGTGAGCTCCCGCTAGTGGCGTCTGTATAATCTGTATGTAGTGAGCTCCCCCTAGTGGTGGCTGTATAATATGTATGTAGTGAGCTCCCCCTAGTGGTAGCTGTATAATATTTATGTAGTGAGCTCCCTCTAGTGGTGGCTGTATAATCTGTATGTAGTGAGCTCCCTCTCGCGGTGGCTGTATAATCTGTATGTAGTGAGCTCCCTCTAGTGGTGGTTGTATAATCTGTAAGTAGTGAGCTCCCTCTAGTGGTGGCTGTATAATCTGTATGTAGTAAGCTCCCTCTAGTGGTGGTTGTATAATCTGTATGTAGTGAGCTCCCTCTAGTAGTGGTTGTATAATCTGTATGCAATGAGCTCCCCCTAGTGGTTACTGTATAATCTGTATGAAGTTAGTTCCCTCTAGTGGTGGCTGTATAATCTGTATGTAGTGAGCTCCCTCTAGTGGTGACTGTATAATCTGTATGTAGTGAGCTCCCTCTAGTGGTGGCTGTATAATCTATATGTAGTGAGCTCCCTCTAGTGGTGGCTGTATAATCTGTATGTAGTGAGCTTCCTCTTGTGGTTGCTGTATAAATCTGTATGTAGTGAGCTCCCTCTAGTGGTGGCTGTATACTATGTATGTAGAGAGCTCCCTCTAGTGGTGGCTGTACAATCTGTATGTAGTGAGCTCCCTCTAGTGGTGGCTGTATAATATGTATGTAGAGAGCTCCCTCTAGTGGTGGCTGTACAATCTGTATGTAGTGAGCTCCCTCTAGTGGTGGCTGTATAATATGTATGTAGAGAGCTTCCTCTAGTGGTGGCTGTATGATATGTATGTAGAGAGCTCCCTCTAGTGGTGGAATAGTGATGTACATAATCTGTATGCAATGAGATCCCCCTAGTGGTAAGTGTATAATTCTGTATACAGGGTGCTGGCACTACTGGTGGCTGAAAGCAATCATGGTTTTATAATTGTATGACTGTGGGAGTATAGCCAGGGGGTCGGGAGTTCTGAATTACAGAAATCACTATAAATGTACAGGAGGAAATTTATCTGCAGAGAACATTTAATTTAATCAAAATTATTAAAATGGCATTTATCATATAGGGAAAGTTAATACAAGGCACTTCCTAATGTATTGTGATTCTCCATATTGCCTCCTTTGCTGAATTGATTCATTTTTCCATCACATTATACACTCTCATTTCCATCATTTCCACAGTTATGACCACCCTGCAATCCAGCAGTGGTGGCCGAGCTTGCACAATATAGAAAAAAGCGCCAGTCAGTCTGGTGGCTGGGACCGCGGGAGGGTGCATAGTCTAGCACTTTTTTCTATAGTGTACGAGCACGACCGCCGCTGCTGCATTGCAGGGGGGTCATAACCATGGAAACAAGCAGTGTATAATGTGATAGAAAAATGAATACAGCCAGCAATGGAAGCAAAATGGAGAATCACAATACATTAGTAAGTGCCTTGCATTAACCTTCTCTATATGATAAATGCCACTTACTGAAGTGAGAGGACCCCTTTAGGGGCAGGGGGCACAACATTTTTTTTTTGATGACCTTACCAAGCAAAACTCGAGATTTTTATGTAAGCAAGGAATTCTGCCTAGAAATTACAGTCCAATTAAACAATTCTTTTGCTTATTATTTTCAGCCAACTCCACTCATCATCCATCCAGGCGTCTGGCGGCAGATAAGAAATGATAGAGACATCACATCCCAGGAGAGATAAAGACGGGATTATCATCAGGTAGTCACCGGCAGAAGATTAGTCAGCGCAGATACAAGGAAGGAATGTGCGAGCCATAATTCTTCTACAATGTGAGCAGAAAAGACACTAATTGTATACATCCTTCACACACGGGAGAGGATGCAACATACAGAATACAAAGGAATGTAAGGAAAGTACTGCAGAAAGATAGATAGATACATAGATAGATATGAGATAGACAGAGAGACAGAAAGACATATAGATAGATAGACAGACAGACATATAGATAGATAGATAGACAGACAGACATATAGATAGATAGACAGACAGACATATAGACAGAGAGACAGAAAGACATATAGATAGATAGACAGACAGACATATAGATAGATAAACAGACAGACATATAGATAGACAGAAAAACATATAGATAGATAGACAGACAGACATATAGATAGATGCTGCTACAGAAGAACAGACATGTATATTCAGTTTTCAGGTATAGCGCTGCCAAAATGAAAAACATTCAAAAATTCTAATAAAAATGTAATTTACTTTCTACAAATATTGAGTCAAAAACGACCCCGTTCTGAAGTTATTGTATTTTTACAGGACAGGAAGCAGAATACTCGGAGTGACAAAACATAATATACAGAAAACCATCCACCATTTTTTTTTATTTAAAAATAAAAGACAGAATATTGACATAAAGTTTTTGCATGATAAATGATGGCAGTGCTTGTGGGTCCGACTGCTGAGAACTCCGTCTGTGATGCCCGAGTGACCCAAGAACTGAAGGGCTACTGATGCTTTACATGGAGTGATACGTGGACGTGCTGAGTCCACCAGAGCCTGCGCATACGGGGTCCTGAGCGGAGCTTTAAAGGGTTAATCTACAGGTACGTGTCCCCAATGATTAGCAGACGCCTCTGCCCCACAATGAGCGTAATTCAGATGATCCCTCTCTAGAAAATGAACTCTGAACTTTCCCAAACACGAATGCGACAACCCCAAATATTACCTCACCCCTTGACCCTTTGGGATTGCAGCCATCTTTCTCTGTATCAGCAATAACATAGCGCGTTCCATCTCCGCCGACATGATGAATGATCTCCGATTAAACGCAGCCGCCACGAGGAGGGCCTCTAATGCGCTTTATACAGTCGCCGATCACCGCCTGACATGTCATATTTCACTTGCTGCGGGGCATGAAGGGATGTTGTGTACCTAAAAACAACAGTTTGCGCCAAAGTCAATCCATCATCACCGGCGCCAGAAAGAAGAAAGGACCGAAATTTGTTGCCGTCTGTTAAAGTCTAATTACCTGTAAAATCGTTACCTGGCGCTTTAACAAATTGACGAACTGGCGCTTAATGAGGCTTCTCATATTAAAAAAATGGGGCCGTTCGCCCAGGAGATTGTTCCACTGCGGATGACATCATAAAGTGCATTGTGTGACAGGAGGCGATAAGCGCAGGACCTCGCTGCACCGCTGCTTTATTATCGTCTCCGGTGGGCGAAAAAGTCTGGAGAAAGTGCGACGCCGACTGTATAACATTCAAGACAAAGAAGGAAGAAGAATGGGCTTATAATACTTCAACAAATGCCGCCCGCGAGGGTTCTGACTAACATCGTGACTTATGCTCCAGTCACAGCCCAAGCAAATATTAGGATTTAGGCCAATTAGGATCCTTGTCATGTGTCCCATTCTACTCCAGGCACATCCAAGGCACAACTCATGAAAATAAAAACCTCAGAACTAAGTGACGGCCATTATACTCTAGTCACACACTAAGCCAAACAGACACTTTGAAATAACATCTGACAGTCGTGTGGCTTGTTTTGTACTCTAGTTACATTTAAAGCAAAGGTAAATGTTCTGGTACCTGTTGGAGTTTTTACACTTTGGTCACACACAAGGTGAGAGAAGAAGATTCCTTTCAGTGTTGTCCCTGTCGTATTGGGGACAGTTAGTGGCGCAGAGCGGTACTGCTCAGTGCCCCCCTCCTCACACTCCGCAGGGTAACATGTGACCTGTTATACGATGGGCACCTCTTATGAATGAAGCCGATTGCCTCATCCTGAGGGCCCCGTTTTGAAATAAAAGGACTTTTTTAAAGACTTTTAATGGAAGCCCCGTCTTATTTAGAAAAAAATGTGTGATGTGAGGTTTCCCTGGGGATCGGCAGGAACCGTTACATCAATCAGTAGTGTCATTGTGTGATGATCTTGTAGAAGAGATACATTGTATCAGATGTTTCCTGGAGATGTTTCAGATCTTTACTAACTCCTGGCATAGCACATGGGTGTCCTGACTTACAGGACTCTTAGAGAAGCAGGCACAGGCGGGAGCCGCTCCGCTCAGCTAGTCCTGGCATAGTAATGGTTACAGGGCACCCGTGTGCTATGCCAGCATTAAGTAAACCCGGGGTGGGGGGGGGGCATAGGCAGGAGCCGCTCCGCTCAGCTAGTCCTGGCATAGTAATGGTTACAGGGCACCCGTGTGCTATGCCAGCATTTAGTAAACCTCGGGGGGGGGGGGGGGGGGGGGCACAGGCAGGAGCCGCTCCGCTCAGCTAGTCCTGGCATAGTAATGGTTACAGGGCACCCGTGTGCTATGCCAGCATTTAGTAAACCTCGGGGGGGGGGGCACAGGCAGGAGCCGCTCCGCTCAGCTAGTCCTGGCATAGTAAGGGTTACAGGGCACCCATGTGCTATGCCAGCATTTAGTAAACCTTGGGGGAGGTGGGCACAGGCAGGAGCCGCTCCGCTTAGCTAGTCCTGGCATAGTAATGGTTACAGGGCACCCATGTGCTATGCCAGCATTTAGTAAACCTTGGGGGGGGGGGGGCACAGGCAGGAGCCGCTCCGCTCAGCTAGTCCTGGCATAGTAATGGTTACAGGGCACCCGTGTGCTATGCCAGCATTAAGTAAACCCGGGGTGGGGGGGGGGCATAGGCAGGAGCCGCTCCGCTCAGCTAGTCCTGGCATAGTAATGGTTACAGGGCACCCGTGTGCTATGCCAGCATTTAGTAAACCTTGGGGGAGGTGGGCACAGGCAGGAGCCGCTCCGCTCAGCTAGTCCTGGCATAGTAATGGTTACAGGGCACCCGTGTGCTATGCCAGCATTTAGTAAACCTCGGGGGGGGGGGGCACAGGCAGGAGCCGCTCCGCTCAGCTAGTCCTGGCATAGTAATGGTTACAGGGCACCCGTGTGCTATGCCAGCATTTAGTAAACCTTGGGGGAGGTGGGCACAGGCAGGAGCCGCTCCGCTTAGCTAGTCCTGGCATAGTAATGGTTACAGGGCACCCGTGTGCTATGCCAGCATTTTGTAAACCTCGGGGGGTGGGCACAGGCAGGAGCAGCAATGTGTGATCCTGCCATACTCCGTGCGCTGCAGACTCATTCATAAAATGTCTACAGCCCGTACTCTGCTGAGAAGTCAGCGATGTGCCAGAAGAGTGGATTTAAAGTGCGCTGGAAATCAGGGCTTTAGGGAGAAATATCTTTAGTAAAAAGTCAAAATCAATCAGGTCTATTAGAAAAACAATTTTTAGGGGATTTGGGACATTTAAAAAAAAACTTGAATAAAAGTTTTGTTACTCTTTAAACTTTTTGAGTCATGACCCCGCCCCCGCACCCCTTCCCTCTAAATCTAGCCTGCAGTATAACATAGAGGTTTCATTTCGTGTAAACAGGCCAGTTCCCCCTGTAATCTAGAGCAGAAAGTGTATGAACAGGAATAACGACGTGGAATCCCCCATCCTTTACACTGCAAGGTGCATCCAGAGAAATGAGAAACAAACCACTTTACACCCACACAGATAGAATTGCTGACTGCCCCTTTAAGAGATAGCAGAGAAGGTCACATACAGTATAATTAGATATTCATTTGTGATTCACAGATTTCGTGCTTGTAAAGTCATTATTCACCAAAGAAGAAGCGGTGATGATCTACGGGGCGGTAATTGTGATCAATGGCGTCTGCTCCTTAATAAACAGCAAAGCCGCAGCTCATCAATACCCGGCGCAGGGAAGATATATATTTACTAAGGTCAGCCGCCAAAGTCAGGGCTCATTTTCTGTCGTATTGACCGCTCTGGAATGCGCCATTTATTCTATTTAGAATATTTAATATAATCTGTATTTTGCAGCGCCGCGGGAGGCTGCACATTAAATCTAGTCATTTATCCGGCTTCGTCCTCGCGAGGATCGTCAAGGAGAATTCGAAGATTTCCAACTTTATCCAAACTTTTGCCCAGACTTCGGTAAATTCTGGTTTTAGTCTTCATAGACTGATTGTAATTAAATTATACAAAGTATCCATGAAGTTTCTGTATCCAGTTCTCTTGATTTTCAAGATCCCTGCTTGCTGTGATTACTTTTAGCGTGATGGCAGAGATTCATTGATATGAGGCGCTGTTATATGGATTCATCTGAATTGTGGTTAAATAGTCATAGAATAAACTGTCAAAGTGGTAGGATCCGCGCCGTGCATCAGACACAACCCTCTGGAAGGGCGAGCGCTAGTAATGCTAATTGGTGGGTTACAATCTGAATATGCAGCGCTCTCACCTGTAGTCTTATGCTGTCAGTTGCCTCCGATATTCTTTCCTACTTTCCTATATTTTCTTGTGCCCTTTTTCTTTACTCCTCGTATTGGTTAGCTGATTCTGTCCTCTCGCTTCCCCTCTTTTGCGCACGCCGATCCGGCCGGTAGCTGGCGTGAGCGCAGGGAAGCTGAAGAAACCAAAAGTCCCAGAATGAATCCTGCGTGACGTCACACCTCTAGGTACGAGGGCCTTCAGAGGAAAAAGACCACCCAACGCGCTTCGAAACACTCCAACAACCCTCCAAATGAATAACAACGTAATCATCAGACCAGTCATCCTGGATCACGAGGCATTTCATGCAGAGTCCATACGTTTACTAACAGATGAAAAGCATATAAAAAACTGCCCTTCGACCCCACAGAGCAATATAAAAAAAGAACTGAATAAATTCATTAAAAAGGGGAAAGAGAAGGGTTTACTATCAATTAAAGAAGCCTCTTATATCAATAACATTAACCCAATATTTTATTATGTCCCTAAAATACATAAATGTAAGCTCAATCCCCCCCCCCCCCCATCCCCGGGGAGACCTATCATGTCAGGAATTGACAGTTTAACCGCTAATCTATCAAAATAAGTTGACGTCCTATTACAAGATTGTGTCCAGCAGACTCCTGCGTATCTTAAAGACACCAGACATATCTCACAACTACTAAATGATATAAAATGGGAGGACAATTATAGTTTAGGCACCTGGACGTCACGTCTTTATATACAATAATAGAGAACAAAAAAGGGAAAGAAGCCGCAAAAAATATAAACAAGATGCCTACAGACCAGACAGACTTCGGCGGGGACTGCATTATGTTCACTTTAACTCATAATTATTTTAAATACGATAGTGAGTTTTATTTACAGACGTGGGGTACCGCGATGGGGGCCGGGTTCGCACCGAGTTTTGCTAATCTGTATATGGGGAGGTGGGACGAGACCACCATATATCCCCAGGGCATCCTCGGTGCGAACCTGGTCCTCTGGAAGAGATTCATCGATGATATTTTTATTTGGAAGGGGAATGAAGCTGCCCTGGAATGCTTTTTAACTGAAATAAATAAAAACAAGTTTTATTTACATTTTACCCCAAGTCGGAGCAAACACCAAATAAACTTTTTAGATTTGACAATTTTTATCCAGGATGGCCCGATCTGCACTAAGACACTAAGACATACCAGAAACCCACGGACTCTAATAGCTTCATTCCACTAAATAGTTGTCATGTACCCCTTTGGTTGACGAACATCCCCCGCAGCCGATATATAAGGCTGCGGCGTAATTGTAGCACTTTAATCTCTAAAAAATTTGAAGAAAAAGCATATGCAACAAATAACTGGGAAATAATAAGGATAAGGACAAAAATACTGACACGGTAGGTTTTTTTCCCCTGTAAACAACTGCTGGATAGTGAAAAACACAAAAAGGATTGGAGACATCAGGGATGGACAAGAGTCACATACTATCAAGGGTAAAATAACCTGCACCACAAAAGGAGCGATTCATTTCATAAAATGTCCATGCAATAAAATATATATAGGCCGCACCTAAAGGGCACTCAAAATAAGGAGAGGTGAGCGTGTGAAAAATATACAGTAAAATATGATGTCATCCCTTATCTCGCCATTATGCAGCACATCATGGGGGGCACTTTGAGGGCTCATCATTTGGAGGCATTGAAACAGTGAAAAAAGACATGAGAGGTGGGGATTACATCCAAAAAAGTCCTATGATGAAAGGAAATGGATTTATAAACTCAACAGCTTTTTTGCACACACTTTGCTAATGCCAAGATTTTCAGTTGACATTTGTCTTACTGTTTCTCGATGTGCGCTTGCTCTGCTCCTGACAGTCAGTTGACGATTTTCATGCAGAATTTTACTAAATTTTGCAATGTTGTCGATCATCAGTTCTGCTTGTTGTTGGTCGCCCCGATCTCTCTTTGACTGAGACACTTTCTCTGGACTTAGAGAAACGTTTAATCCACGTGTAAACTTCTTCATGGCATTCTCCCTATAAACTTACGACTTCTCCCTGATTCCTCATCCGCTCTTGATCACTGTTTGTTGCTCTTATTCACGCTCCACCAGTGACGGGATACAGACGCTGCTAGTCGCCAATCACAATGAGATTATTGTGTGTCTACAAAAACCCAGCTGTAAATCTCTGATATAATAAGTTTAGGAAACCATACTCGAGTTTCTGTATGGTGCTGCCCTGACAACCTCACCGAGGGGAGTTGGCAAACTTTATTGTCAGACCTTGTATGTGGAGATAGGGTCATATTAACACTGGGTGGTATCACACCATGCTGCCATACAGGCTACCCCTCTGGCGTGGCGGTTGTGATAAAAACGCTGGACATCCTCCTGTAATAACAGTCATACAGATGCTGGATATCCTCCTGTTGTAGAAGTCATACAGAGGCTGGATATCCTCCTGTGGCAGCGGTCATACAGATGCTGGATATCCTTCTGTGGTGGTGGTCATACAGATACTGGATATCCTTCTGTGGTCATACAGATGCTGGATATTCTTCTATAGTGGCGTTCATACAGAGGCTGGATATCCTCCTGTAATAGCAGTCATACAGAGGCTGGATATCCTTCTGTGGCAGCAGTCATACAGATGCTGGATATCCTCCTGTGGTGGTGGTCATACAGATGCTGGATATCCTCCTGTGGTAGCAGTCATACAGAGGCTGGATTTCCTCCTGTAATAGCAGTCATACAGAGGCTGGATATCCTCCTGTGGCAGCAGTCATACAGATGCTGGATATCCTCCTGTGGTGGTGGTCATACAGATGCTGGATATCCTCCTGTGGTAGCAGTCATACAGAGGCTGGATATCCTCCTGTGGCAGCAGTCATACAGATGCTGGATATCCTCCTGTGGTGGTGGTCATACAGATGCTGGATATCCTCCTGTGGTAGCAGTCATACAGAGGCTGGATATCCTCCTGTAATAGCAGTCATACAGAGGCTGGATATCCTCCTGTGGCAGCAGTCATACAGATGCTGGATATCCTCCTGTGGTGGTGGTCATACAGATGCTGGATATCCTCCTGTGGTGGCGGTCATACAGATGCTGGATATCCTCCTGTGGTCATACAGAGGCTGTATATCCTCCTGTGGGGGCAGTCATACAGATGCTGGATATCCTCCTGTGGTGGTGGTCATACAGAGGCTGGACATCCTCCTGTGGTGGCGGTCATACAGATGCTAGATATCTTCCTGCGGTCATAGAGATGCTGGATATCCTCCTGTGGTGGTGGTCATACAGAGGCTGGATATCCTCCTGTGGTGGTGGTCATACAGAGGCTGGATATCCTCCTGTGGTCATACAGATGCTGATATTCTCTTGTAATAGCAGTCATACAGATGCTAGATATCCTCCTGTAATAGCAGTCATGCAGATGCTGGATATCCTCCTGTGGTCATACAGATGCTGGATATCCTCCTGTAATAGCAGTCATACATATGCTGGATATCCTCCTGTGCTCATACAGATGCTCAATATCCTCCTGTCATACAGAGGCTGGATATCCTACTGTAATAGCAGTCATACAGATGCTGGATATCCTCCTGTGGTGGCAGTCATAAAGATCCTGGATATCCTACTGTGGTCATACAGATGCTGGATATCCTCCTGTAATAGCAGTCATAAAGATCCTGGATATCCTACTGTGGTCATACAGATGCTGGATAACCTACTGTAATAGCAGTCATACAGATGCTGGATATCCTCCTGTAATAGCAGTCATACAGATCCTGGATATCCTCCTGTGGTGGCGGTCATACAGATGCTGGATATCCTCCTGTGGTCATAGAGATGCTGGATATCCTCCTGTAATAGCAGTCATACAGATGCTGGATATCCTCCTGTAATAGCAGTCATACAGATGCTGGATATCCTCCTGTGGTCATACAGATGCTGGATATCCTCCTGTAATAGCAGTCATACAGATCCTGGATATCCTCCTGTGGTCATACAGATGCTGGATATCCTCCTGTGGTGGCGGTCATACAGATGCTGGATATCCTCCTGTGGTCATACAGATGCTGGATATCCTCCTGTGGTCATACAGATGCTGGATATCCTCCTGTAATAGCAGTCATACAGATGCTGGATATCCTCCTGTAATAGCAGTCATACAGATGCTGGATATCCTCCTGTAATAGCAGTCATACAGATGCTGGATATCCTCCTGTAATAGCAGTCATACAGATGCTGGATATCCTCCTGTAATAGCAGTCATACAGATCCTGGATATCCTCCTGTGGTGCCGGTGGTTTGTGCACCAATCTACTAAATATTTTTTGTCTTAGGACTCGCTCAATAAATATTTGTCACAGAACATGCCATTAAGCAGTAAGACTCCTGTACATGCAGCACCAATTACATAGATATTCCTAATCGCGGTGACATGACAGGAAGGACGCGCGGCCGGGGCCGTTGTTTGTGCCTCATCTGGACCTGCGGAAAACATGATGTGAGGGATTATAATAAGATGTCATTCAATCCTCAAAGCCTCCGATGTTCTGCTTAAAAGGTGACACTGATAAGGGGAATGTGACTGGAGAAAGGAAATTAATTCCATGCTAAATGTCAGGTAATATTAGAAGATATTCTCATCTGCACTCGTCTCCAGCCACGAGATAACGTGTCTGCGGAAACCATAATGTTATCCCAGGTCCACGTCCATTATGATCTGTCCTCTATGAGCAGCGGGAATGGAAAGTTTATTATATGACTGATACATTGTAACATTTCCATCAGAACGATTCAATGTTTGCGTCCTATGTTTTGTTATTCTGGTTCTTCCGTTTTTCAGTGCGGTTTCATTGTGTCTAGCGATCATTTCCATCCATGTTTTTCTCTGAAATTAAGAGTGAATGCCAATAGAATAAAAAGGAACAATTTTTTCATGAAATTCCATTATTCTCATATCCAAAGCCTGAGTATCCGGCTGTGGACTCCATGACGGAAACCTGATCGACCCCATTATAGTTAATGGAGCGTGTTGTGTGCCGCTGCTGCCCGTTATCTGATGGATCTGTCACTCCGAACAATGGAAAGAATTAATAGAAGCCGAGAATCAATGTGAATGAGCCCCAAACCTACCATCCAACGTCTTCTCAGGTCAGATCTGGAAGTGTCACTGGCAGCTATGTCCCCGTCACTGGGCTGCTTTTTTGGAACTGAGGCCACTTTATCTATTCATTGCTTTTTATAATATTTTTTATGCGATGTTGCCGTTTTCTGCAGGTTTTAGAGATTCTCCGGTAATTCTCCATTATTTTTTACATTTTTTGTCATTAATTTTACTAAACAATTCTTTGTGAACCAGACATTAAAACCTAATGACGGGTAAATCTGCCACTCAATATAATGAGATGAGGAGCAAGAAGAGATCTCAGGGCGGTGAAAGAGTCTCCAGTTTACAGGGGAAGGAGAGCACGGCGCTCATACCGATCCTGGGGAGGATTCCGCTTCTTCTTATAGGAATGTTCCAGCTAAGTGTATTATAGAAAATCTACAGGATACATCCCTGGTGCCAAGGGCTGACAATAACAAACCACTGGGCATCAGGAACCTGCTATACCAATGCCCCAGGAGCTTTAGACCTGCTGTACCAATGCACTAGTCCAGGGGCCCCAACAGGATCTAACAGCCAGCTGCTGCTATACCAATACATCAGCAGACAGGGACCTGCTATACTAATGCACCAGGAGACAAGGACCTGTCATACCAGTGCACCAGTCCAGGAGCCAGCTAACTGTCAAACCAATGCACCAGGAGACAGGGACCTGCTATACCAATGCACCAGCCCAGGAGCAAGCTACCTGCTATACCAATGCACCAGGAGACAGGGACCTGCTTTACCAATGCACCAGCCCAGAAGCCAGCTACCTGCTATACCAATGCACCAGGAGACAGGGACCTGCTTTACCAATGCACCAGCCCAGAAGCCAGCTACCTGCTATACCAATGCACCAGGAGACAGGGACCTGCTATACCAATGCACCAGGAGACAGGGACCTGCTTTACCAATGCACCAGCCCAGGAGCAAGCTACCTGCTATACCAATGCACCAGGAGACAGGGACCTGCTTTACCAATGCATCAGGAGACAGGGACAAGCTTTACCAATGCATCAGGAGACAGGGACCAGCTTTACCAATGCACCAGGAGACAGGGACCTGCTTTACCAATGCACCAGGAGACAGGGACCTGCTATACCAATGCACCAGCCCAGGTGCCAGGAACCTGGTATTGCGACCCACCAGGAGACAGGGATCTGCTATATTAATGCACCAAGGACTTTAGATGTCAGAGCCCCGGGGTCATGGTGTATGAATCCACCAGCTGCCAAGGACCGGGTAATCCAATGCATTTGGTGCAAAGAACCTACAATACCAATCAACTGGGCATCAGGGAGGTGGTCAAGGCAATTAACCAGGGACTTTGCATATGAATTTACTGGGAGCCAGAGACCTGGTCATCAAATGTATTTGGGTTGCAAAGGACCTGCAATACCAGTCAACTGTTCACCAGGGACCTACCAGGTGCAGGAAACTGGTATGCCAGGGACCAACAATACCAATCCACTGGTTACAGGAGACCTGGTATATCAATGCACTAATGGGTTTGGTATACCAACATGCCAGTTACATGTCGAACCAGTCCATGGGATCCTAAGACCTTGCACGCCAATGGGCTTGGTGCCAAAGACCTACATTACCATTCCTCTAGGTAATCTATTCAATGATCAGTGGGGCACTTGAGACCCGGAGTACCAATCCATTGATTGCCAGTAACATTCTATAATAATGTCTCCACGGATCTGATAAACCAATGCACCTGGAGTCACTACTGATCCTCACAGGGCAGAGACAGATGTAACAGAGTCAGAGAACCAGTGTGGTGGAATGTAGACCAGATGTAGTAGAGCTTAATAAGAGTAGCGGAGCTGATGCTGTGTTGTAACAGAGTTGATGCAGGATTTAGCAGAGTTGATGTTGAACTCCTGCAGGGTTGATACAATGATGTAGTGGAGTTGATGCAGTGGTGTAGCTGAATTAAAGATGTAACCAGTTGTATGTCAAAGTGAAGAAGATGCTTACACCATGGGATGTAGTAGGGCTGATAGTATTTCCACATCAGGAGGTATCCAGCAACAGCAATGACCAGAAACAAATGTCTAGAATTGATATGAGCTAGAAGGCAGGATGCCCAGGACCTGCCCTGGAATATCCGGGAGCATCCCGCTCTCCCGAAGCCAGGGCCAGCCAGTGGCACACCGCCAATTACATATCTTCTGCTTTATAAGACACAGTGCGTCTTATAAAGCGAATGCTTGTGAGCACTTCCATTATGGAAGCCCTCACTAGTATGCAGGAGGCGAGCGGTGAGTGAAACACTGTACTCACCTCTCCTCCGTGGTGTTCTCCAGGAACACGCTGCACTGTCCTGACTGCTTATAGCATCAGGATGTAGAGCGCATACTATGACTGCGTACAACGTCAGGTCTCAGTGCAGCGCGGGCCCGGAAAAGACGCTTGATGCTCCTATGAACAAAGATAACTGGGCACTCTCAGGATATCTGAACCATTTGAAATTCTATTTGCATATAATATCAATAGCTATAGTAGTTGGTAATGTATCAACAATGTTATTTGTGAATAATCTCACAAATAACTAAAACTAAAAAACTAAAAAACATACAAACATACCCAAAGTCCACAAATGCAGTAGTAAAATGTTATAAAACAAATGGGATGCAATACTCTAAAATTGTCTAAAATTCGAGGAATAAAATGGAATAATCGTATAAATGTATAATATCGTATAAATGTTCGTATAACTATTTGTATGGGAAAAGTCTCAAATCTATTGGTAGCGATAAAACTAAGTTCTATAGCAGTGTCCAATTCGATATTGTAACAGTGGTATCTGAAAGTTTCTAATGTCCCAATGCGCAATCAGTGAACAGAATCAAGCGGCGTCCCACTAATTGCATGCACCAGCGGCGTCCCACTGGAACATAATTGCATGCACCAGCGGCGTCCCACTGGAACATAATTGCATGCACTAGCGGCGTCCCACTGGAACATAATTGCATGCACTAGCGGCGTCCCACTGGAACATAATTGCATGCACTAGCGGCGTCCCACTGGAACATAATTGCATGCACTAGCGGCGTCCCACTGGAACATAATTGCATGCACCAGCGGCGTCCCACTGGAACATAATTGCATGCACCGGCGGCGTCCCACTGGAACATAATTGCATGCACTAGCGGCGTCCCACTGGAACATAATTGCATGCACTAGCGGCGTCCCACTGGAACATAATTGCATGCACTAGCGGCGTCCCACTGGAACATAATTGCATGCACTAGCGGCCTCCCACTGGAACATAAGCAACAAAAGTTTTTGAAATAACTGGATAAAATCGAACGGTCTTACCGTCTCACTTGATGAGTCGACAAAGTTGCTTTGTACTGTGGTCCTCTGGATGTATAGACCAGTATTATACAGGCAATGTTCGTCCTAAATTCGCACACTGGCAAATGTTTGGCACGTGTAGTCAGACCTTCACCATGGAATCAGATCTTACAGGTTGCTTTTCGAATATACCATTCGTGTGGCGGACGATTTTTCTTTGGGACAATCTGGTAAAATTCTCCAGCTTCCCAAATGGTCCAAAGTTTGGGGTCCTGTCTAAGCTGGACGCGTTTCGGGGTATCGCATTACCCCTTCCTCAGTAGCTTATTCTGGAGTGGACTGGGTGAGTCCACTTGACTGAGTGCACCTCTTGGGTCAGTAGTTACTCCTGTGCGTCACATCTACTGTTTTTACTATTTTTGCTTGATGCTCCTAATTAATCTTGAGAGCACAAATCTTTATGTATCTGGCTGGTCGCCATGAGGGAGCCTTGGGTGGCCCGCTGGGCATCGGCCCGCCGGGCAAGATTCCCTGTAGGGTCTATGGCCAGTCCGCCCCTGTAAATAAACCAGCAGGGTGATGTCATCAGGCACACAGAGGAGGATATTCCTGAATAGGAGATTGAGGATGCCCTCAGTGCTGGACCAGGGACAAGTGAGTAACAATTATTCAGAAGTTTCATTGTATTTGTCTTTTTTTCATATGACCAGGATGATTTATCAACGACCTCGGCTTCTGCATTTTCTAAGGTCTAATCAATAGCAGATTTCAAGTGGAAATATTGATATGAAGACGGCGAGATCTGTACAGCAAATCCTAAATATTCCTCTGTCGTCGCAGCGTTAGATTAATGCTCCGAGTGGGTGGTCCGGGATTATTCCCTACATATACCCCAAATGCACAAACACACTGAAGACCTGGAGAATCCAGGCGACGGCAATGGAGATGATACATCATGCACATTCAGGGTTCTTCTGCATGTAGGTCTGAACTTGTGCAGTGCTTTATTTTGCAGCCTTTTTGTAGCATTTTTGGCCAAACAGTGTATTTGAATAGTTTTTTTTAATGGTGTTTTTTGCATGCCATGTGTTTTTACATAAAAAAAGTATGTGTCCCCCTGTAATATCAATTCCTGATATTATGCAAAATATGCATTGGTAAAAAAAAATGCCAGTAAAAACCATACATGCATTGCCACTTTCATTTTCAATGAGGGCAAAAAAAATAGAAGTCTCTGGGTCAAAAATGCCAGAAAATTAGATAAAAGTGCCAGACCCACGGCACCATGTGATTTAAAAAAAAAAAAACATAACTCAAGGGTGAAAAAACACCACTACACAAAATTCTGACTTCAATGTAACAGCTGGAGGTGGTGTTTGTTGCCTGGAAAAAAATAAATAAAAATGCACCAAAAAACGACTGTAAAAATGCACACAAAGAAACACAAAATGCTTAAAGATGACAAAGAAAGAAAAAGCCGTGCATGTAAAATCCGCATTGGATTCCAGAACAAGACAAGTGAATTTCACATAACCCATCCGCCTGCTGACGACTTCTGCACAGGAATGGACATGGGGCACAGATTTTGAAATCTGCAGCATTTCAGTTTGACAAGTGTCAAGTGTGCTTGGATTTGTTACAGTTAGTGTTGATCGAGCACCAAAGTGCTTGTGTGCTGGAATAGAACACTTTGCGATGCTCGGGTGTTTTACCGAGCACCCGAGCACAATGGAAGTCAATGGGAGAACCCCAGGCACCCCCTTGCTCAGAAGAGGGAAGGGTGTAGGGACTCTATTTCGGCTTAGGAGTCCCTGCTCTGACTCCATATATAGCAGGCATGGTCAACCTGCGGCTCTCCAGCTATTGTAAAACTACAACTCCCACCATGCCCTGCTGTAGGCTGATAGCTGTAGGCTGTCTGGGCATGCTGGGAGTTGTAGTTTTGCAACAGCTGGAGAGCCCGCAGGTTGGCCAGCCCTGCTGTAGACTGTCTGGGCATGATGGGAGTTGTAGTTTTGCAACAGCTAGAGAGCCTCAGGTTGGCCATCCCTTATATATATATTTGTCCACATATGGAGTCAGTGCTTGGGGACACCCAGTGTATTTAAATCTAATTTCTGAAAAGTTTCTGCTGGGATTTCAACTCCCAACATTGTATATTAGAGTTAAGGACCTTATCCACTCAGCTATAAAGCTAAATGCTAAACTATGTCAGAAAAAACTCATAGAAGATTCTGATGTAGTGAGTTTTCCTATTCAGCAGAAGTCTTATTTTATATTCCTGTGCAGGTTAACATATAGTGTAGTGGTTAATGTCCTTACCTCTAATGGTAATTGTAAAAAATTGTATGGCACAAAATAAATGTGCAATTACTAAAATATAAAAAAGAGAAAAGAAAAAAAGAATATATATATATATGTATATATATATAAATATATATAATTATAATATATCATATAATCATACTTCTGATATATATGAATGCATAATACGTGGGCAGGGGCGTAGCGTGGGGGGGAAGGCCGGAGGGGCCGTTTCCCCGGGCGCCAAATTGCAGGGGGCGCCGGGCAGCCGAAATTTCAGCCTAATAATAAAGAGGGGGCATTATATTAATAATAAATGGGGGGGCCATTATTATTAATGCATTGGCCCCCTCTTTGTTATTAATATAATAGCCCTTCTTTGTTATTAATATAATGGCCTACTCTTTATTATTAATGTAATGACCCCCTCTTTATTATTAATATAATGGCCCCTCTTTGTTATTAAAGAGGGGGCCATTACATTAATAATAAAGAGGGGCCATTATATTAATAATAAATGGGGGGCTAGTACATTAATAATAACGAGGGGGCCATTATATTAATAATAAAGAGGGGGCCATTATATTAATAATAAAGAGGGGGCATTATATTAATAATAAAGAGGGGGCCATTATAATATAGAGGGGGAATAATATTATGGGGAATGGGGGACTATATGTCTGGCTCTAGCACAGTATTGGGGGGGGCAGCAGGATGACAGTGAGGATGATAGTAAAGTGAGGAACCTACATTTTGTTCTGTGAAACTCTGCAGAGACGAGAAGCGGCTGAAAGAAGTTATCATGGTGGTCTTATCTCTGAATGAAGACGTTGAGGAAAGTCTACAACACAGGAGACGTCACTGGATGTAACAGGTATGGGGCGGTATTATACTGTAATAATAATGTCCATGCACATATCTGTTTCACGGTAGGGTTGGGGGAGGAGATTGAGAATATGGCCCACCCTGCCGCATCCTGGCCCCAGACTTCAGGTCACACTGTACGTGTTCTGAATTCTGGGGCCTCACACCCATCTACTACATTATCTTACAATTTTTGGCTTGCCCCAGGTTCTGGAAACCCACGCTACGCCACTGTATGTGGGGAACTACTAATGACGTTTTTAGCCATAATATATTTACAAATATTATAATATATTATATATTCTAAATATATAATAATATATGTAAATATATTATGGCTTAAAACTTCATTAGTAGTTTCCCACATATTATGCATTCATATATCAGAAGTATGTTTATATATATATTATTTTTTTCTTTTCTCTTTTTTTTCTTTTAGTAATTGCACATTTATTTTGTGCCATACATTTTTTACATATATTTAAAAAAATAACTGTTTCTGCCGGGATTTGAGCTCCCAACATTGTACATGAGGAAAGGACATTAACCACTACACTATATAGCTACATGTTAACCTGCACAGGAATATAAAATAAGTCTTCTGCTGAATAGAAATACTCACTACATCAGAAACGACTATGAGGTTTTTCCGCCACGGTTTAGCGTTCAGCTTTATAGCTGAGTGGATAAGGTCCTTGCTTTTAATGTACAAGGGGTTGTGAGTTCAAATCCCAGCCGAAAATTTTCAGAAATAGATGCTAAATGATATTTAAATACACTGACTCGAGCACACGCGGTGTTCGGCCGAGCATGCTCGATCAACACAGTTACAGTTTTTCCCCATCGGGGAACAAAAAAAACTCCACACTCAAATCTGCAGGAAATGTAGAGTCTACTGGGTGAACATAGCAGTGTGTGCAGAAAATCCACAGCATTTACACTGATAGCGAAGTGGACAGAGAAATGGTCAATAATATTTCACACACAGAATTTGATCTCTGCATCACGGCAATGAGCATGGTTGAAATTTGCAGCAATCCGGCAGAATATCTATAATCACTTTTGCAATGAAATCTGCAGCATTTGGTGCAGATTACAGTATGTTGCAGCAAAATACTGTCAGATCCGCTGCACACAATCCACAGTGGACTCGTTATATGTGGCCACATCCTAAATGTTTTTAGGGTGCCTCTACACTCTGCAGATTTTGTTGCACAAATTTCTGGCACTAAAAATCAGTTTCATGCACATTAATTGAGGATTGCAGAAATGCATGCGCCTGTCGCCCCATTCAAATCATTGGAATTGACTTTCTGTTGCAGAACTTTCTTCAACAAAATCCATAGTTTGTGAGTGCACCCTTAGGCGATCCACAAGAAAATCTGCAAAGGCAAATTTGCACTAAAATCAGTGCAATTCGGTATAGATCTTGTGGATTTTCCAAGAAAATTACAAAGGGTGAAAGCTACACACATGACTCTCATTACTCCCATCATCCTCAACACGATCACAAGCTCACATAACTTGGATTCTACTGTATGTGACCCCGGCTATCGCAGGGACCTATTACAGCTGTACATGTGGCCGGCACGTGGGACGCGCGGAGCAGATGGAGCCGATATTGTGATGTTATAGAACATGCTGTAAATTTAAATAACGTCAATCAACCACCATCTGGAGATTGAGCGAAAACGTCATTAGTTTCTGGATTCAAGCTCCCGCGCCATTTGTCTACTTGACAGGTTTTTGTAAAAATGTCCTGAAGTGAAAAGTCTCTTTATTGTGAAGCTTTCATGTAAGCGGCTCCTCTTATAAAGTGTCTGGTCACAGTGCGGCACCACATATAGACTGCTGGGCCCCAGACACAGGCTGGGGGTGCAGGTACAGGGGTGCTGGGCCCCAGACACAGGCTGGGGGTGCAGGTACAGGGGTGCTGGGCCCCAGACACAGGCTGGGGGTCCAGGTACAGGGGTGCTGGGCCTGCGCTCCTACCCAGCCCCAGGTTTTTTTGCTGACTATGGGCATAGGGGATCTCGGAGCTGCTCCATCTGCACTCGCTCCATCTCTGTCGTCCATCTGTAAATTATCCTTACAAGGGTCTAACAGGAATGTGCGCCATCCCAGTGGTGCAGCGCCAAGAAGAAAACAATTATGCAGATGAGCCGCTAGTTCCCAGTAGGACCCTAATAGGATGATTGACCTATATACAGTTAATTTCTCCGCGGCTTTCTATTCCATTTCCCTCCATCTGCAGAAGGAATTAAAAGTCGTTACAACGCAGCGTCTCCAAATTATTTATCAAACATTGGGTCAAGGTGATATATAAGAACTGGCGCCGGAGTCCAAAATCTGAGGGCTAAGAGCTACAGGTGCTTACAGATACAGGCGGTTACAGATACAGGTGCTTACAGATACAGGCACTGACAGATACAGGCACTGACAGATACAGATACAGGCGGTTACATATATAGGCACTGACAGATACAGACGCTTACAGATACAGGCGGTTACAGATACAGGTGGTTACAGATACATGCACTGACAGATACAGGCGCTTACAGATACAGGCGCTTACAGATACAGGCACTGACAGATACAGATACAGGCGGTTACAGATACAGGCACTGACAGATACAGACGCTTATAGATACAGGCACTGACAGATACAGATACAGGCGGTTACAGATACAGGCGGTTACAGATACAGGCACTGACAGATACAGGCGCTTACAGATACAGGTGCTTACAGATACAGGTGCTTACAGATGCAGGCACTGACAGATACAGATACAGGCGGTTACAGATATAGGCACTGACAGATACAGACGCTTATAGATACAGGCACTGACAGATACAGATACAGGCGGTTACAGATACAGGTGGTTACAGATACAGACGCTTACAGATACAGGTGGTTACAGATACAGGCACAGGCGGTTACAGATACAGGTGGTTACAGATACAGGCACTGACAGATACAGGCGCTTACAGATACAGGTGCTTACAGTCACAGGTGGTTACAAATACAGGTGCTTACAGTCACAGGTGGTTACAGATACAGGTGCTTACAGTCACAGGTGGTTACAGATACAGGCGCTTACAAATACAAGCGTTAAAAGATACAGACGGTTACAGATAAAGGCACTGACAGATACAGGCGCTGACAGATACAGATGCTTATAGATACAGGCACTTACAGATACAGGCGCTTATAGATACCAGCGCTAACAGATACAGGCGCTGACAGATACAGGCACTGACAGATACAGGCGCTTACAGATACAGGCGCTTACAGATACAGGCGGTTACAGATACAGGTGGTTACAGATACATGCACTGACAGATACAGGCGCTTACAGATACAGGTGCTTACAGATACAGGCACTGACAGATGCAGGCACTGACAGATACAGATACAGGCGGTTACAGATACAGGCGGTTACAGATATAGGCACTGACAGATACAGACGCTTACAGATACAGGCGCTTATAGATACCAGCGCTAACAGATACAGGCGCTGACAGATTCAATGATTAAAAAATATATAGCGGCTCACTTTCCCAGTATCAAAGGACGGGTGCTCTTGCTTAATTGTGATTTCACCCAAACACAGATTAGTGTAATACGTTTTCAAATACAGCAGGCACTCCTCATCTGGTTATATGGGTAATCAAGGGTTGATATAATATTATTTATTATCACAATGTTATACAACAATTAATTTCAACAATAATGGTTTAAAATAAAACAGTAAAATTTACTATAATCAAAAAATATTAAAATATGTAAAAAGTAGTAATTATTGATAGCAACAAAATTGAAGTAGTGATTGCTGAAAGTAACAGATGTCGTCGGTAGCAGCAGTCTTTAGCGACAATATTTGAAGCAGCGGTTATTTATAGCAGCAATAATGTAGAAGCAGAAGTTGTTAGTAGCAACAAATGTCGATAATACTTGTAATCATCGGTGACAATAGTAGAAGCAATGTTGAAGCAGCAGTCGTTAGTTGCAATAGTTGTTATTAATATTAATAATTATCAGTGACAGTGGTTGTCAATGGCAACAGTCATCATTAGCAGTCCATGAAGGGTTAATAATGATTTCCACTAGTTTCAGGATACAGCTATCCCTGCCACCCTCACTTTAAGGGTATGGATGCTGGTGGTCACAAGGATTCTAGAACAGCATCTATTTTAGCCTCGGTCAATAGTATAAAGTTCAGTCTGTTTTAGTTCAACTCCAGGAATTTGATTTAATGAAGCATCCGTGTCGGGTACATTAGTGAGAGATATTGTGTGTTTACTACTCACTGTTTTCCTTGTTTTGTAGAGTTGTAGTATTGTACTGATTGGAGTGGCGTCCCCCTCAATGTACAATGTACTCACCCTTCTTGATCACGGTGCCCTAGTTGTCGCTTCTGTTTGGGGTTCACCTGTGGGCTTGTGCTCGTTTCCGCCGTGACTCTGCGTTTCACGTGCGATGGTTGTGAGTCCCGTTTTGTAATCTCGCGAGATTCAGAAGAGCTGCTTTAATGTTCGTTAATGGTGAAAATTCGATTTATCATCGCTTTTGCCAGAAGTATTCGAAAACTTGTAGTCGCTTGACAGTAATGTCCGGAAGATTTATAATCGCTTTTTTGCGATATTTTGGGTGGGTATCGAGATGTCTGCTAAACGCTTTTCAAGGTTCAAACCTCTTCCTCAGAAGCCATTTCCTCCCCTTCACAAATTAAAATAATATCGTCTATAAACCGTCTATAGAATCGAATGTTAGGATGTGTTAGAAGACCCATCTCTTTCTCAAAACCCCCATAAATAAATTTGAATATGCCGGCGCGAATTTTGTCCCCATAGCTGTTCCTTTTTTCTGTTGGTAAATTGTATCGTTGAAGGAAAAGTAGTTATGGTTAAGAATGAAATCTATGGAGTTTAGAATGAATGCTCTCTGGGTTTCTGGCACCAGTGGGTCCAAGAGGAGTGTGTTCTCTATTTCTCTTAAACCCAGGGTATGGACAATGTTACTGTAGAGTGAACAGGTGTCCAAGGTAGCCCAACAGTTACTATTCCAACTGGGATAGTCCCAAGGGTAGTGATGAGGTGGGAGGTATCTCTCAAGTAAGATGGTAATTTGAGGACGTACCTCTGAAGGATGCTATCTACATATTCCGAGAGGTTAGCCGTCAGAGAGCCAATTCAGGATATAATTAAGGGCTCGTGTTGTGTTTTGATTAGGGTTTGATAAATTGTTGGTATCTCCTAGCGGTGTTTTCGCAGCGAACCTTTCTCTGAAATCCAACAAAACCATATTATAGAAAGTCTCAATATGTGGACCCTTACTTTCCAGAGGGTAAAAATTGGACTTTATTGTTATATCAGAAGCAATTGGTTGTGGGGCATCTAGAGGGTCTATGGGAGTAGGTGGAAATAGTTGTGGATTGGACTGTATATCTATTGATAGAATATCTTTCATAGTGAAATGACGATGTAGGGTTAGTCTATGGGTAAATTGATTCAGATCGAAGAGATCTGGTTGATTAGTAGGACAAAACGATAATCCTTTGGCGAGGAGTTCAATCTCACTTGATGTAAGAATGTGATTAGATAGATTGAAAATACCGATTTCTTTCTCTTTAAGTATTGGATCTTTATTTACTGATTTGGTTTGAGTTTCTTGTTTAAAGGTGCAACTTCTTCTACCTCCCCTGCATCCTCTAAATCTGCGCCTGGTCTTTTTTTCTTTTTTAGGGAAGAGACTGGGGTGTAGAAGTGAGTTATTTTTAGGGATCTGGACGTTATCGGGGTGCTCAGCTGGGGGGCCTCCGTTGAACGAATAATTGGACTGAGGGCCAGAAAGCTGGTGAGGAATTGTCTGGCTGGGGGGACTGGAGGACCCTTGTACGGGGAAGGGTAAACTTGGTTTAAAAAAGAATTTCCTGACAGGTTTGTAGGGAGTGCCAAAAAATTATTCTCGGGGCCAGAGGAGGATACTGTGTAAGTGGATATGTTCAATAGATTCGTGGATGTTGTGGGATCATCAAAAGTTGGTAAGAAGTCTGATCCATTTTGTCTTTCTATTGGGAATTCGGTGTTGGTGCTTGGTGTAGTATGAACACATTCCATGAGGGGGGCTTGTGTACTAACACATGTATCTGTGGTGTTACATAGGACTGCAGGTGACATCTACTACATTATCTGTACTCAGAGAGTTATCACTGTGTTATCTGTGGTGTTACATAGGACTGCAGATGACATCTAATAAATTATCTGTACTCAGAGAGCTATCGCTGTGTTATCTGTGGTGTTACATAGGACTGCAGGTGACATCTACTACATTATCTGTACTCAGAGAGTCATTACTGTGTTATCTGTGGTGTTGCATAGGACTGCATGTGGCATCAACTACATTGTCTGTATTTAGAGAGTTATCACTGTGTTATCTGTGGTGTTACATAGGACTGCAGGTGACATCTGCTACATTATCTGTACTTGGAGTTATCACTGTGTTATCTGTAGTGTTACATAGGACTGCAGGTGATATCTACTACATTATCTGTAAAAAGGGGCATGGCCACAGGTTGGGGGGGCACAATACTCGACTTGCCCCGGGTGCTGGCAACCCATGCTACGCCACTGGGTACAGGTACTTACAGATGCAGGTACTTACAGATGAAGATACTTACAGATCCAGGCACTTACAGATGCAGGTACTTACAGATGCAGGTGCCTATCCAGTACCCAAGACTTGGGGATATCTGCAAAGTTTGGGTTTGCAACGTACTGTTTTTGGCATGCAATGCACTGTTACACCAGCAGATGGTGTATGGGCGGCACTGGGAATAGAGCTAACCACTCCATTCCCCCCTCTTCATAGGAGTGGGCTGGTCTGACTTCCTGCATGACACAACACCTCATTAGGCCACTACCACTCCCGAGGAGCACTTTGTTGTGATAAATAGGGGCATTTTTACTGGCACACATTATGAGGGCACTATGGTAACATTGGCTCTACAGGGGCTACTACAAGGCGGTATTTTTTGCACTGGCACATAGGAGGGGGCATTGGCACAAAGTATGGGGGCACTATGGGGACATTTGCACTGCTGGGAGCACTTTGTCTACTGCCATACATTATAAGGGATCTTTTTTAAGGTGCACATTTTAAGGGGGCATTTTTTGTACTGGCACACATTAGGGGGCATTTGTCTACTGTCACAAATTATAAGGAAAATTATTACTCCTGGGGGGGCATTATGGTGAGCTTTATTACTACTGTGGGAATAAGGGGAACATGATTACTAGTATGGGCACTATAAGGGCATTATTACTTCTAGGACACAGTGAGGACATTATTACTGTTGGTGGCACTATTACTACTAAGTGCACTCTGGCAGAGAATTATTACTGTGGGGGGCACTCTGGCATTGTATCAGCTAAGCATAATTATTTTTGGGGTATACTATGTTGACAACCCTATTAGGGCTCGTTCACACGAACTTGTGAAGCCTGTGCCCGTGCTGTGGACCACAAATTGTGGTCCGCAATGCACGGGCACGGTTCGTGGGGCAGACGCATGGGGATCGCAGACCCATTCACTTGAGTGGATCCGCGATCCATTTGTTCCGCAAAAAGATAAAGCAAGATCTATCTTTTTGCGGTGCGGAAGCAGGGAACGGAACCCCATAAAGCACTCCGTAGTGCTTCCGTAGTGTTCTTTCGTTCCGCACCATTCCACATCTCCGGATTTGCTTACCCATTGAAATTAATGGGTCCATATCCGTGATGTGGAATGGCCACGGAATGGTGCCCGTGTATTGCGTATATGCAAATGCAGTCCGCAATACGGCAACGGGCATCACATGTTCATGTGAACGAGCCCCTAGTGTCAGGGCTACGGTTTGCTGGGCACAGTTATTTTTTAGTGCAATGCGTGCCAATATTTACTGAAGGGAGCGCTATCTATGCGGTATTAGTATTTTCAGGGAGACTGTTTCTGCAGTATATTATTGGGGAGCACATCGGGCACAGTATTGGGGGTGACAAGATTAGGTGTTAGGAAGGTGGGAGGATAAGTTGGAAACTAAGATGTCTGTTTATTCAAACTCTGCTGAGACGAGAGATGGCTGAAAGAAATCATCATGGCGGTCTGGGCCAAATGGAGAAGATAAAGAAAGAGAACATCTACATCAGTGGAGACATCACTGGCTGTAAGAGGTGTGCGCTGTATTACCTGGCATGTTTAGTAGTGCTGTATGTAATGTTAGGAGGGAAGAGGGTGGCTTGTGAATCTTCTCCTCAGGCAGCAGAAAGGCTAGGTGCACCCGTGCCTGCCTGCCACCCACATGGCACCACGGTCTGCACCATCCATGGCTTCTGCTCCAGTACCCAGCCATGGAGGGAATATTTGAAACAAAAGGCTTACATGCTCTCCACTATGGGCCATTTCCACCTACTCCCCTGAGACCAGGACTTCCAGAGTCAGAGGTGTTTACTAAGTGGAGTTAGGGAGCGCTTTGTACAAACTATTGCTGGATGAGCTATTGCTCTCATGTTGCATTTAGTAAAGAGAGATTTTTGTTCTTTTACTTCTGGCCTAATTCCTTGTACCATCTTTTCACTGCACAGATCCCCAGGGAGCGATTACCTGAGGGAGTAAACTGTGACTCAACATCTCATTAGGCCCACTACCACTCCTATCCTCTGCTCTGGGTCCCCCAGGGGCTTGCTGCACTTACAGATGCTGGTGCTTACATACAGGGGTGTAGCTAAAGGTCATCATGGGCCCTGGTGCAAGAGTTCAGCTCGGGCCCCCGTTCCCTCGGTGCTTAGTGGCGAGGGGCAGGGAAGCACATAGCCTTCATGCTGCCCGAGGCAAAAATTTTAATGGCACCACATCCCATGCCAAATTCTTGACATTACCCCTTCCCTCCTGCCAGAGGTGTAGCTTTGCCTGCATACACTTTCTATAATACTGGTGTCTTCTTATATGGCACAAGGGTCTTTGAGTCCCCTCAGACTCCTGGGCTGAGGAGCAAATGCTACCTCTGCACCCCCTATAGCTACTCCACTGCTTACATATCCACAGGCATTTAGAAATACAGGCACTTATAGATGCAGGCACTTACAGATACAGGTGCTTATAGATACAGGTAAAGGTGCTTACAGATACTTAGTGATGCAGGCGCTCAAAGATGCAAGAACTTACATGCAGGTCCTTAAAAATGTGGGCACCAGATATAGATGCTTATAGATTAAGGCATTTACAGATGTAGACGCTTATAAATGCAGGTGCTTACAGATGCAGCTACTCATAGACGCAGGCAATTACAGATGCAGTCACCTAGAGATTCTGGCGCTTACAAATGCAGGCACTCCCAGATGCAGGTGCTTACAGATGCAGGCACTCCCAGATGCAGATGCTTACAGATGCAGGCACTCCCAGATGCAGGTGCTTACAGATGCAGGCACTCCCAGATGCAGATGCTTACAAATGCAGGCACTCCCAGATGCAGGTGCTTACAGATGCAGGCACTCCCAGATGCAGATGCTTACAGATGCAGGCACTCCCAGATGCAGATGCTTACAGATGCAGGCACTCCCAGATGCAGATGCTTACAGATGCAGGCACTCCCAGATGCAGATGCTTACAGATGCAGGCACTCCCAGATGCAGATGCTTACAGATGCAGGCACTCATGCATTTGGATGCTTACAAATACAGCCACATGCAGATATGGACACTAATCGATGCAGGCACTTACACCTGCAGAAATTCATACATGCAGGCTCTTACAAATGTAACCACTCAAATGCAGGAACTTACAGATGCAGGTACTTACTGATGCACATATACAAGTACTTATAGATGGAGGCGCTTTACAGTTGTAGTCACTCATCGATGCAGGTGCTTATGCAACGTGCCGCCCCCCATGGCTAATCGTGTCCCAGGTTTATAGGAATTGCCAAGTGGTGTGGTGCAGCCTTAATAGTCTCTGTGTGTGTCACGGTGCTCCTACCTGGATACTGTTGCTCCCCAGAGTTAGGCTCTGAAGCAATAAAGGGAGTAACGGTGTAGGTGTAGAATAAGTCAAGTCAAGACTATATAAAGTTCAACAACTTTACTTGAATCAACTTGCATCCATACAAGAAGTGATCTTTCTCTTGTTTCCAGCAGGTTTTGGGATAACTCACAGGCAAGCTTGAATATTCTACTTTCTCCTTCTCTGCCGTGCTAAACTGGGCTTTAGTCTGGATACTGGACTCTGTAAATCTGTAAGGAGTCATGGTGCTCTTTGAGCTGCTTCCCCCTGGAGATACTCCTGCTTCCCCTCACTGCTACATCTAGACTCGTCTGCTCAGAACACTAGACTAGACCTGAGAATGACTAAACACTTCCTACCTTGGTAGGGAGCAGGGCTAGCCCACTTTTGCCCAACAGGGGGGGGAAAGAAATGGTAAGTTCCATTCTATCTAAAGATCTCTTTTCCATATATCCACTGCGACATGCTGGCGAACCAGGCAGATTACATGTAATACAAGAAATAATAGTTAAATAGCAATGGTTAGGAATGCACAATGTAGAAAGGACCTGGAATCAGTACACAGATGACATTATTGGTAGGTTATTAAAGACAGTAGCAGGGTGTAAGAATGGGGTACTACACTTGCAGATGCAGTAACTCATAGATGTAGATGCATAGAGATGCAGGTGCTTAGCACTTAGATGCAATCATTCATAGATACAGACATTTAGAGACAGTCACCCATAGATGTACAGGTAGATGCATAGAGATGCAGGTGGTTGGCACTTAGCTCTAATCACTCATAGATGCAGACATATACAGATGCAGACATATACAGATGCAGGCATATACAGATGCAGGCATATACAGATGCAGGCATATACAGATGCAGGCATATACAGATGCAGACATATACAGATGCAGGCATATACAGATGCAGGCATATACAGATGCAGACATACAGATGCAGGCATATACAGATGCAGGCATATACAGATGCAGGCATATACAGATGCAGGCATATACAGATGCAGACATATACAGATGCAGGCATATACAGATGCAGGCATATACAGATGCAGGCATATACAGATGCAGACATATACAGATGCAGGCATATACAGATGCAGACATATACAGATGCAGACATATACAGATGCAGGCATATACAGATGCAGACATATACAGATGCAGACATATACAGATGCAGGCATGTATAGATATAGGCACTTACAGGTGCAGACACTCAGTTGCAGGCGCTTATGTAGTATCTCAGACCTGGGGGTACAACTAATTATTTATTGTTAGGCATTGTATGTGACTGTTTGTTTCCTGGCTATTATTACCAGCAAGGAAGGTATGGCAGAGGTTGGCAGGAACAGGGTTAACCACCCTGTTTCTCCCCTCCTGGTAGTAGTGGGCTGGTCCTGTTTCCTTCCAATTGCAGGGAGTTCCTGTTTAGGAAAAAAGTGGAGAGGACGTGGACTGCAGTGCTCCTGCTCCTACAGAGAGTATCCTTACTAAATTACCTCAAGTAAAGCACTGAGAAGATCAAGACAGCAGTGGCCTGTTATATTCAGCTTCTACAGACACAGCTGTGAAGTGAGGGACTACAGCTAAACCACCCTTCACCAGGCCACCAGTAGGCCAATATCAGTGCTGAATCGCCAGCGACCAACCTGCCTCAATGTCCTTGCTGGTGCCAGAGAAGACTTGCACTTGAAGCCTGCTGCTGCTGTTTGCATTTTCTACGTTGCACTTAGTAAAAAGGACTTTGTTATGTTCAAATTGCCTCATTGTTCAATGCCATAACCTTCACCGCAACAGACTCCAGGGAGCGACGGCCTGAGCTACCACTCCCATCCTCTGCACCGGCTCCCACGGAGGCTTGCTGCACTTATAAATACAGGTGCTCAGATGGTCCAGGCGCTCAGAGATACAGGAAGGGTTTGTTATTACTCTGCTTACATTATCACTACTTCACCAACCATCCAGCCGCACACAGACAGGGATGTCTAGGAGTCATCAGTCCAGACATGGCTGCTTCATATAGGGTTATGGGTGACTTAATATGGCTAAAGGAGGCAAGAAAAATCCAGGTTCCTGGTGCACATTTATTACTCATAACGAGTCTTTAAAAGCAATTTCTTTCTTGGTCAAATTTAGAAAGCAACTAGAAAAGCTGGTGTGACCTCCCAGGAGTAGAAGAGCAACATTTATTAAGTAGATGGAAATAGAAAAAAAGTTGGCACAAGTTTTCTCCTGCTCATATAATGTCCCTTCTAGCAGTAGTTGTATGAATAATAACTGTTGCTGTAATTCATACCGAAGGGTCCTTTAAAGAGAACCCTGTGGTGTGGAGCCATACACAGAGTTATCGGACCTGCATATTGTACGCTTGCTGCAAAGAGTAGTGACATAAGAGGTCACTTAGACCCACCGACGTGCAGAACAACTTCCCTATAAAGTGACTGGTGCAACGCCATAGGTGGCAGGCAGTGGTAGAGCATGACTGCTCAGAGACCCTCAGCAGCGTGGCAGGATGGGCTGATAGCCGGCAGTCACTTTGTCACAACATGACCTCAGCTGGCAGATTCAGGTACTTTACCCAGGTTCATACTCCTCTTTGCCCCGTTCTAACATCTGACACATCTTTCAGTTAGCTGAAAGCCAATAAACTCACATTCCTCCTACCTGCTACAGGACAGGACAAAGCGGTGCTGTCACAGGCTGTGGCCCGTCAGTCCATGAAACCATGGACCTCAAGACATGAAGACAGTGCATGGTACAATCATGTTCTCAAATGTCTGGGATCCAGTGGAATAATCCCAGATTTTAGGACAGAAAGCTATCCCAACTGTATCTGCCTCCTTATATCCTTCCATGCCTCCAGCCTAGTTCTTTCCTCTGCCCACCATGTGGCTTCAGCCACGCACTGACTCACTTCCTGCTAGGCACTCTTTATATATTCTCAGCGACATCTAATGACAATAGTTAGCAGTACAGTAGTAACAACAGTAAACCTATTTACATAGGCACATTGGTAATGGGTGGTAAGTCCCCCTTGTATTATGAAAGCTAAAACCTATAGTGAAGTCTGCATGTTTATGATGGCTTATGTGAAGACATCTGGCCTGCAGTTCTATCTAGGAGGAGTCCATGATAGATTTGACACTGACCAAGAGCTTAAGATCACCAGATGTGCAAAGTCTTAAAGGAGCAGGTCCTCCTTCAGAATGGTGCCTCCTTGATTGGCCTCTCAAGTTCAGATCTTTCCATGAAACGGCAAGAATAGATTCTTGACTAATTTGTGAAACACGTGGTGTTTCTTACCTACGCCTCCAGCCTGAAGTCTCATTTCTACGTCGCTGTGTATACCCCTCTTCATACACAGCCCCCACTGTGTATAATGTATATCAACTTTCACTGAACCTTACCGCTCCGACATTAGCAATTATACAGAAGAGGAGATGTTCCATGTCTATAAAGCAGGAGAAGACTGAGCAGGCTCCCTGTTTAGTCAAGTGTGCGTTCCATAATCCATTCTAACCTAATGGGATGCGAAAATGCGGCACGTCTCAGGAAGTAGTAGACGAGAAGCAGCTACACCATGTAAGGAGGCAATTTGGATGGGAATGAATAATTCATGGAGGTTCCCAAGGGCGTTCATGGAAGATGTCTTTTCTATTCTTACTGCCCCCCCTTCTGGGAGACGACGCCAGTTGTACTGTATCATTGAAGACAGCAATAAACTCCTGGTGTGCGCCATAAATCCAAGCTTCATAGTGAATGTACTAGCGGGGGCCTTCAATGGCGCTCCCTGCCGAGTCCTGCTCCGCGCTCAACAGCTTTTAATTTTACTGATTTTTGGTAATTAGTGATAACTAACAAGAGCTCTGGAAGGAAATGAGCGGATTACACATCAGGGGAATCTACCCGCCAACTACAGCGGGAACTGAAGAACTTCATGGGCGATTGTTAACAAGAGGTTACATTATGAAATATTTACCTTATTAAGACTACAGATTGACCACAGACAATCATAACAGCAGGGGTCCTCCGGTAGAGGTAAAACACACACATCTGGAAAAGAAAGGTGCAAGAAATCGCTGCGTAGCCCCAGTGTGATTTTTTGCAACAAACCCACCTCAAAAGGGTTTCGCGTTTTTTTTCTTTATGATGATCTATCCTCTGGATAGATCTTCAGCATCTCATCGGCTGGGATCCAATACCCGGGACCCCTGCCGATCAACTGTTTGAGAAGGCAGCGGTGCTCCAGTAGCATTGCGGCCTTCTCTGTTTACCGCAGCTCCATTCAGGTGAACAAGGCTTAGTCGCGCCCAGGCCAGTGATACTAGTTGTGACGTCACTGTGCCTGCAGTAAACAGAAAGGAGGCCACGATGCTACTGGAGCGCCCCTGCCTTCTCAAACATCTGATCGATGGGGGTCTGACACCTGCGAACCTGGCTGATCAGATGCTGATTATCTATCCAGAGGATAGATCATCAGAAAGAAAAAAAAACTGCAGAATCCCTTTAATTACACAGAACACAACATCTTGGGAGCCCAACCACGTGATGCTCCTCTTCCAAAAATCCAGCTTCCGCCAACACCATGCCCTTTACCAGGTTACCTTGGCAATGGATGAGACATCAATTCTGCTGTGGATGGGGCCAGAACTATTCCTCTTCCGGCGCGTGTGTAATTCCCCAGAGTAGGGGCATTACTATTTATGTACTGATTTATTGTATTTCTCATAATTCTGATGTAATCTTTATGTGTGACATGTAGTACACCTGTTTCACCAGTGGGTGGACTGGGCCTGGCAGTGTTCTGCATAGGAATGGAACTTGCCATTCCATTCCTTCCCCCTTTGGTAGAGGTGGGCTAGGAAGATGTGGCGAAACCAACCTCGCCACTGGGTTTTGGAGGGGCCTGTTTGCCAGCCTCTTGCCCCAGGATTATGGCCCATACTAACTTTGAAGGAGAAGATAGTCTGGCCGCACAGCTTAAATCCATGGAACTGTTTTGGGCAGGAAAGCCATGCTTGCGGCCGGCCAAATGTGACTTCCATGGAATTCGGGAACCCCTGCTCGGATCTGGGTGATTTTTGGATATGTTGTTCACCCAGATCAGAGCTATCCATGGATGTATACATTATGGGGATATGTGGGGTTTTGAGGTGTGTGACAGAACCATCTGTCTTTGGAATTGTATTGTATGTTATGTGAGGGTACCCAGATAGCTATGCCATGGAGCCTGTTTGTGAAATTAAAGACTTTGGCTCCATGCCGATTCTACTGTATTCGTGTAGTCTGAGTGTCATTCACCTAATAATATGCACTCAGACTTGAGCTATCTGGGGATATGTTAAATGTCTGTGTTTGCTGTGGGGGTGTGCCATTGTGTGTTTAAATGGTGATGTCTGTCCTGTTGTCCCCACATGTGTATTGGCGATTTCCCTTTGTCCTGAGAGATAATTGTATTTGCTCCTCGGTTGTCTCCGGGGCAGAGAGGAGGAAACCATGATGCATTGTGGGGATGTATTGTATCTGTGTATCCTGAATTGCTGCATATCTGTCCTGTGTCACAGTCTTCCTTCTGGTCCCCTAGGGGCGTGTCCACCAGATAGGGACCTGCATAAATATGGGTGGGTAGCCCCCAATAAAGAGTTCCTGTTTTTACATTCAACATAGAGCCTTGTCTCATGTGTGTGGGGATTGCTATACGTGTATACTCCCCTGGCTATTACTCCTAGCTCTTGTAAGAGCTGTTCCTGTTCCTGGTTCCTGTGGTGGTATCAGTGTAGAGCGGAGTGCTTGGAGTCCTCAGGAGGCACTGGGAGCATCCCTTAACGGAGGTACCCGGTCGGGGTGCTAGGAGATTCTTTACAGAGGTTTATGGGAGGTTGAGCTAGTCCAGAGAGTTGAGAGGATAGTGAGGTGGAAAGGGGATGTCTGTGGCCCATCTCCAACCAGAAGGAGTGTAAAGCAGCTCATAGAGCACCAACTCCATGCACAAAGAGGGAAAACGGGCCACGGACGCCCTCATCATCATCATCAAGCCATTATTAGGCCAGTGTTAGCTAACTGAGAAGTCATTACCAAGTCAGCCTGCCACCGCACCTCTTTCACTGGTGCCAGAAGGAATTAACACTAACGCCACTGAAACCGTCTGTATTCTTAAGTTCAGGTTGCACTTAGTAAACGGACTTAGTTACGTTTCAAGTTCAGCCCCATTCATCTTAATCTCTTTTATTGCATGGAACCCCAGGGACTGACGGCCTGAGGTTGGACACCGTAACACCGCTACGACACTACATCAGGGCCACTACCACTCCCATCCTCTTCCATGGGGGCTCGCTGCACATGCGCAGATGAGACAGATTCAGGAGTTTGTGCATGTTCCAGAAAGAGGAATAGTTCTGGCCCCATCGGCAGCAGGGGTGACGTCCCGGTCATAGCCCAGACCAGAAAAGGATGTGACAAGCGCAGAACCTTTTCAGAAGGGAGCTTTAGGTGGCTGGGTTCCCACGTATCCGATCCATGCAACTTCAGGACGATGAGTATATTACAAACTTTCTACAGGTTAGGTGAGAGTAATAAAGGTCGGCTTGCACTGAATCTAGGAAAAAAAAGTAAGTACATTTCTTAATATACTTTAAGTTTCTGTTCTTTACCATTGGCAAGATCTCTGCTTGCTGTTTGGGAAAGAACACAATCTTTAGTAATACTTTTTTATGAATAAGGCGGCTGGGTGACCACCAGCCGCCAGCAGGTAGACAGTGACAACGGTGGAAATCTTCTCCCCAGGCTTCATGGATGGTGCCCCAAAATCACTGATAAAATCTGCTACACAAGAGCAAAGTGCCAACCTTGCTGCACGAATCCTGCATGTAATAGCACCCTTAGGCCGCCGGCACACTTCGCGGGTTATGCTTGGCTTTTCCTCAGCGCAGCCTAATACAGTACAAGCAAAGTGTAAGCTTAGAGAAACCTCATGTTCACTTTGCTTTTATCTTCCTTCCTTGACCCATCGTGTTGATTCAGAAATTTGCAGAAGGTCAATTGTTTGTGCAATTTTTGGTGCAGATTTCACCCTTTTCAGTAGATCGCATTTAATCTGCACCAAACATTGTAGGTAACATGCTGATTTTGATGCAATTTGGTGCGGAAGCTCACAAGTTCACCCAGAAATTCATGTGGAATTTTTGCCAGTGCCTTAAGCACCTTTCACATGAGCGAGTTTTCCACGCGGGTGCGATGCGGGACGTAACGGATAGCACCCGCACTGAATCCTGACCCATTCATTTCTATGGGTCTGTGTACATGCATTACTTCTGCGTTGCGTGAAAATCACAGCATGTTCTATATTCTGCGTTTTTCACACAGCTCTGGCCCCATAGAAGTGAATAAGGCTTCAGTGAAAAACGCATTGCATCCGGAAGCAAGTGCGGCTACAATGCGTTTTTCACTGATGGTTGCTACGAGATGTTGTTTGTAAACCTTCAGTTTTTTATCACACGCGGGAAAAACGCATCAAAAAGCATTGCACCCGTGCGGAAAATACTGATCAACTGAACGCAATCGCAGACAAAACTGACTGAACTTGTTTGCAAAATAGTGCGAGTTTCCCTGAACGCATCCGGAGCCGATCCGCCACGCTCGTGTGAAAGAGGCCTTAGGGTAACGCCAGACGGGGCCGCGCTGACACAACTGGGTTTTGTTTCCCAAAAATGCAGAAATAAAGTGGGGAAAACATTCTACAAAAACTGTGAGCAAGCCCCAATGAGCCCATACTTGTCGCAGCGTCTCCGCGCTCCGTCCTTCCTGCTCACTGATAGTTACTGAAGATTTTCGGGACCATTTCTCCCGAATTTCTCACATTTTGCTGTCACTTTGTTAAATCGTTTCTCTTCTTCCTCACATTCCACACATTCTGGATATTCTGCATTGATTTTCTTGGTTCTCGAATGTGACGAGCAAACACGACGTCTCCACCAAACATAATGAGCTGCTTCTAGGCGTTGAATCGTGAACGCAGGAATTCAGCGCAAATCTATTCAGACTTCTAAACATATTCAGGATCATGAGCGGCCGCTGACGGAGACCCGCAGCCCGGGATTTACGGGGAATATTTCAGTCTAATCAATTCATTGTCTTTCTCGCCTCCTTTTCATCATCAGAGGTGAATCAAAAACCTCCCCTCTGGGGTGATGGTTATTTCCAGCGCAAATATGGCGAGATTAACCCTTCAGTCACCACCTGGTGCGTTTCGTATCTCTTCAGGCTGTGTACAGAGATGCAGCGGAAGCAGCTTTTCATCACTGTGTTCATCAATGTACGTGGCTGCTCTCTTATAAAATCGTACATCAATCCCATTAACTTTAATAACTGCAATACCAGATATGACCTGTGGGCAGGTGTGGCGCTGTTTCTAGAAGAACGCGACCGTGGTTTTCTAATTCTGTACAACCCCAATAACTATCCAGCAATCAATGTACTGACTAATCACGGGACCTGTGCCATATTGGAAGAGGACGGTTAAATACGATGCAGTTTGTGACACAAGTGACATCACAGGATAGTTTTAAAGAAAAACGCTCTATAATGGGCACATTATGTTACATTACACAGGAAACTGCACAAAGCAATCACTTTATTTTAAAGGGTCTGGACACTTTTGCAACTATTTTTTGTTTTACTCTGGCAGCATTATGCCAGCGTTATCCAATACATTCCAGAACTGTAAGGCCTCTTTCACACGGGCGTGAGTTTTTTTGCCCGGATAAGAGCCGGGTGCGTTGCGGGAAAATGCGCGATTTTTTCTGCGCAAGTGCAAAACATTGTCATTGATGTTCTGAAGATTGTATTATTTTCCCTTATAACATGGTTATAAGGGAAAATAATAGCATTCTGAATACAGAATGCATAGTAAACCAGCGCTAGAGGGGTTAAAAAAAAATAAAAAAAAATTTAACTCACCTTAGTCCACTTGCTCGCGAAGCTGGCATCTCCTTGTGTCTCCGCTGCTGATGAACAGGACCTGGGGTGAGCTGCTGCATTAAATACAGGTTAAGGACCTTCGATGACGTCACTCCGGTCATCACATGGTATGTCACATGATCTTTTACCATGGTGATTCACCATGGTAAAAGACCATGTGATGACCGGAGTGACGTCATCTAAGGTCCTTAAGCTCTATTTAATGGAGCAGCTCACCCCAGGTCCTGTTCATCAGCAGCGGAGACACAAGGAGATGCCGGGCTTCGCGAGCAAGTGGACTAAGGTGAGTTAAATTATTATAATTTTTTTTTTAACCCCTCTAGCGCTGGTTTACTATGCATTCTGTATTCAGAATGCTATTATTTTCCCTTATAACCATGTTATAAGGGAAAATAATAATGATCGGGTCTCCATCCCGATGGTCTCCTAGCAACCATGCGTGCAAATCGCACGGCATCCGTACTTGCTTGCGGATGCCATCCGATTTTCACACACCCCATTCATTTCTATGGGGCCTGCGTCACGTCAAAATCGGAAAATATAGAGCATGCTGCGATTTCAACTGAACGCACAAGTGATGCGTTAAAAACATCGCTCATGTGCACAGCCCCATAGAAATGAATGGGTCAGGATTTAGTGCGGGTGCCATACGTTCGCCGCACGGATCGCACCCGCACGGAAAACTCGCCCGTGTGAAAGGGGCCTTAGGGTTACACAGCATCATAAATCACCATAATGCTATGTGACCCCGGCAGCGCTGGCAGGTCAGGCCGGGAGCTGCGCTGCGGACTCGCTGCGGGAGGAACGCTCGTCTCCAAGGGGCCTGAGATTGCAGGTAACTGAGGAGACGAGTTGAGCTCATACATAAAAAAAGGAGCAGATGTTTTAATACAAAGTTGGTTCTTTTTTTAATTTTTTTCTTTAGAGGCACCGGAGCAATAGGGACAACTGGCTGAGAAGTGTCGCTGTTAAGAATGGGGGTTCAGAATCAGGGGCCTCATTTCTTCACCTGTTTATTTTGCTCGTGATTCCTCTGAAATTGTAGATGGGACCGTGCGATGTCCTTCTGTCTCCAGTGTTGTCGAGCTGATACATACATTACTTCGGAATGTTGTCAGACCCTTTCCTCACATTTTGTTATGTTTTTGCCTTGTGCTAAAATTAAACAAAAGTCAAAGTTCCCCCCATAATTGTGCACTCAATATCCCATAGTGAGAAAGTAAAAAGAGAATTTTAAAAATATTTGTAGATTTATTAAAAAGTAAAAAATGAACATTTCAATCAAAGTTACATATTTCATACACGTTTCTTCACCTGTTAGGAGTCGCCTGCGGTAAATTCAGGGGATTGGACAGCGATGGGACAGCCCTGTCTATATAAGGCTAGTCTCACACTAGCGGCAGGATGTTCCGGCGGGTGAACAGCCTGTCGGATCCGTCCTGCCGCTAGTTCACATCTGCCCCCGGACTGACGCTCCAGTATGCATGCAGTACTTTTAGTCCGGCTGCCTCTCGACTTGCACTGCCGTACTGCCGCCGGAACTCTGCCCTATTGTAGTCAATGGGGACGGAGCGGCAGTCCGGGGGCACACGTGAACTAGCGACAGGACGGATCCGACAGGCTGTTCACCCGCCGGAGACCCCTGCCGCTAGTGTGAAAGTAGCCTAAGGTGTGCGCTCCGTGGCCGTATTGCGTAACGCATTTGCACACAGGCACCGTTCCGTCTGCATTCCTCATCATGGCTGCGGACCCATTCACTCCAGAGATGCGGAATGGTGCGGAACGGAACCCTACGGAAGCACTACAGAGTGCTTCCGTGGGGTTTCGTTCCGCACTTCCGTTCCACAAAAAGATAGAACATGTCCTAAAGTGAATGGGTCCGCGATCCGCTGCGGCTGCCCCACGGTGGGTGTTCGTGCATTGCGGCCCGCAGCATGGCCACGGGGCGCACACAAGGCCCCTTTCACACAAGCGAGTTTTCCTCGCGGGTGCGATGTGTGACGTGAACGCATAGCGCCCCCACTGAATCCTGACCCATTCATTTCAATGGGTCTGTGTACACGAGGGTTTGTTTTTTATGCGTCAGTTCTGCGTTTTTCACGCAGTCTTGGCCCCATAGCAGTGAATGAGGCTTCAGTGAAAAACGCATTGTATCCAGAGGCAAGTGCGGATGCGATACGTTTTTTACTGTTAGTTGCTAAGAGATGTTCTTTGTAAACCTTCAGATTTTTATCACGCGCGTGAAAAACACATCAAAACGCATTGCACCCGCGCGGAAAAAACCGAACAACTGAACGCAATCGCAGACAAAACTGACTTAACTTGCTTGCAAAATGGTGCGAGTTTTCCTGAACGCATCCGGAGCCGATCCGCCACGCCAGTGTGAAAGTCTACTGAATGTTAAATGTGCACTGATTTGAGAATAAGGGGTCATGCACATGACTGCAGTCCGCAAAACACAGATTCCGGCCGTGCGCATTTCGCATTTTGCAGAGCGGGAGGGCCGGCTCCTATCCTTGTCTGTTATGTGGAATGGCCATGCGGACATAAGGACATGGGATGTCATTTACGTTTTTTTGCGGCCCCATTGAAGTGAATGGTTTCACATACGGGCCGCAAAAAACGGACACAAAAAAAAAAAAGTTTGTGTGCATGCGCCCTAAATCAGCCACACTTGTCAGGCAGGACTTTTGGAAAGTTGGGTCACAAGTATAATAACGGCCCGCCGCCATCTTGGGTTTGGCTCAGCTTTTCCTTCATTAGGTTGTCACCCAGCTTTCCCAGGCACGGATAGAATTCATTTTACTCCATGTCGCCCTCGGCGTAGAATTTAATGGGAACGGGCGTTAAACATGGGGGGTGCCCTTTCCTATTTGTCACTCACTCTGTCCGGGGGATGGGGATCTTCAGGAACGTAATCGCAATTTTTCATTCTTCCTGAGATATTCATTTATCTGAAAGCAATTAAAGCTTAATTGTACCGCTACCTGAATAATTTACCCATGCAAATGAGCGGAGCAGGAGAACGAGGCCGCCTTCATCAATTCCTCTCTTATCGCCATCTGTTTCATTTTAAAAAAATTAGTTTTTCCGAATGACGGCCGCAAACTCCACTAACGGCGGCGCTAATTGAAATTGTCTTAAGCGAGTGAGGTCATCATCTCCACTGATGTCTTCGTCACACGCGAAGGGTTAACTTATTTCATTTACTTTATGTGCGCATTGAGGTTTGTGGACGATGGCGCTGACGTCGGCGATTCTGAAGGAGTCGCAATAACATGAGACATAAAAAGTCATATTTCTAATAGTTGATTTGCCTGTTCTGTGCTCTTTATATGGTCACTCGGGGGGGGGCAGCCATCTTGTCTGAGATGTGAAGACAAAGCATTGTGGGCATGCTCTGTGCAAGAAGAAGAATTTTCCTGTGCACGGGGGAGGAGGGCTGTCCCCATGGGTTTTTTATTTCTGTAGTGTAGCTTTGTGGGCATGCTCTGTGAGATGTACAGAGATATGGAGGGGTAGAAAGGGATTTGTCTTCACCTATTGAATTCTATGGGGAAGTGTTGTGGGCATGCTCTGTGAGATGTGCAGAGACATGGAGAGGAAGAAGAGAGCGCTCATCATCACTATTGACTCCTATTGGAGAGTATTGTGCATATGCTCTGTGAGATGTATATAGACATGGAGGGAAGGAAGGGATATGCTCCCATCACTTATTGATGTCTGTAGAGGAGTGTTGTGGGCATGCTCTGTGAGATGTACAGAGACATGGAGAGGAAGAAGAGAGCGCTCATCATCACTATTGACTCCTATCGGAGAGTATTGTGCATATGCTCTGTGAGATGTATATAGACATGGAGGGGAGGAAGGGATATGCTCCCATCACTTATTGATGTCTGTAGAGGAGTGTTGTGGGCATGCTCTGTGAGATGTACAGAGACATGGAGAGGAAGAAGAGAGCGCTCATCATCACCTATTGACTCCTATCGGAGAGTATTGTGCGTATTCAATTTGAGATGTATATGGACATGGAGAGGAGGAAGGGATATGCTCCCATCACTTATTGACATCTGTAGAGGAGTGTTGTGGGCATGCTCTGTGAGAGGTACAGAGACATGGAGAGGAAGAAGAGAGCGCTCATCATCATTATTGACTCCTATCGGAGAGCATTGTGCATATGCTCTGTGAGATGTATATAGACATGGAGGGGAGGAAGGGATATGCTCCCATCACTTATTGATGTCTGTAGAGGAGTGTTGTGGGCATGCTCTGTGAGATGTACAGAGACATGGAGAGGAAGAAGAGAGCTCTCATCATCACCTATTGACTCCTATTGGAGAGTATTGTGCATATGCTATTTGAGATGTATATGGACATGGAGGGGAGGAAGGGATATGCTCCCATCACTTATTGACGTCTGTAGAGGAGTGTTGTGGGCATGCTCTGTGAGATGTACAGAGACATGGAGAGGAAGAAGAGAGCGCTTATCATCACTATTGACTCCTATTAGAGAGTATTGTGCGTATGCTATCTGAGATGTATATAGACATGGAGGGGAGGAAGGGATATGCTCCCATCACTTATTGACGTCTGTAGAGGAGTGTTGTGGGCATGCTCTGTGAGATGTACAGAGACATGGAGAGGAAGAAGAGAGCGCTCATCATCACCTATTGACTCCTATTGGAGAGTATTGTGCATATGCTATTTGAGATGTATATGGACATGGAGGGGAGGAAGGGATATGCTCCCATCACTTATTGACGTCTGTAGAGGAGCATTGTGGGCATGCTCTGTGAGATGTACAGAGACATGGAGAGGAAGAAGAGAGCGCTCATCATCACCTATTGACTCCTATTGGAGAGTATTGTGCGTATGCTATCTGAGATGTATATAGACATGGAGGGGAGGAAGGGATATGCTCCCATCACTTATTGACGTCTGTAGAGGAGTGTTGTGGGCATGCTCTGTAACAAATATAGAGGCCACTGTGTAAGGAGGCGTACACAAGCCCCACCATTACCTATTGACATTTATCGGGCAGGGTTGTGGGCATGCTCTTTGACATGTGCAGAGGCAATAAGGGAAGAGATGCCCTTTATTCGGGGGCTTTCTGCCATAAGCTTGTTCATTCTAATGGCAGAGCACGTAACCTTCTTGTTCTCATTCCACTCAAACCATCTTCTAGTCCCGGCATGCTCAACCAGTTGTTGTAAAACTACAACTCCCACAATGCCCTGCTGTAGGCTGATAGCTGTAGGCTGTTCGGGCATGCTGGGAGTTGTAGTTTTGCAACCGTTGGAGGGCCGCAGGTTGAGCATGCCTGTTCTAGTCTAATAATAATGGGGCAAAATATTGTGCTGCACTGTTTTATATGCTTCTGCTCGGATGGTACTTTGCGCTATGGTATTGCTGACTATGTATTTGTGTTGCTCTGCCCCCTGTCAATTTCATGAGGCCACTTTCAGTTTTTTCCAGGGCCACTTTGAGTTCCTAGTCCACTTCTGAAGGGCACAGTGCTCGACCAAGAGCTTCTGCCCTGTTATTCTAGAAATTGATGGGGTCCCAGCACCCAGACCTCCACTGATCAGGACATGTAACCATAGCATGCCAGAAGTTTCCCTTTAAACTCTGCATAAGGTAAGTTAGGGTATGTTACAATTAGGGATGAGCAAATTTTATATTGTGAAGTTCGTGTGCCGGTTCGTGTTGTGGTATTTACTGAATTGCGTTATGGATTCCGTTACCACGGACCATAACGCAATTCCATGATGAAATGCCTTTCCGTCACAATCGAAGTCTATGGCCTGTATAACGGATTCGTACCGTTTACGTTATGCTGGAGTCCTTTAAAGGCATTCAGTCATGGAATTGCGTTATGGTCCGTGGTAACGGAATCCATAACGCAATTCAGTAAATACCACAACACGAACCAGCACACAAACTTCACAATATGAAATTCACTCATCCCTAGTTACAATGTATCAGTGTAGACAATCCCCTGTCTTCAGCCCTCCTCTATAAGTTCTTCGGCTGCTTTCACACTAGCGTTATTCTTTTCCGGCATAGAGTTCCGTCCTAGCGGCTGAATACCGGAAAAGAACTGATCAGTTTCATCCCCATGCATTCTGAATGGAGAGCGATCCGCTCAGGAGGCATCAGGATGTCTTCAGTTCAGTCACTGAACAGCGTTTTGGACGGAGGAAATACTGCTGCAGTATTATCTCCGTCCAAAATTCCGGATCAGTTGCCGGAATGCCGGATCCAGCATTAATTTACATTGAAATGTATTAGTGCCGATCAAGCATTAAAAATACCGCAATGCCGGATCCGTCATGTTGTCCGTATGTCAAACAGAGAGACGGATCCGGTATTGCAATGCATTTGTGAGACGGATCCGGATCCGTCTATAAATACTGTCCATTTGCATGCAGATTGCCTGATCCGGCGACGGAACTGCCTGCCGGATCGCTCTGCCACAAGTGTGAAAGTAGCCTTACAGTATCTACAGTGATACATTGTAACTGCAGCAAAGCTTCATTCAAGTCATTGGGGTCGTCTGCAGTTCCCTGCACAATGCTACCCACTCAGGCCTCCTGCACACGACCGTTTTTTTTTCTGTTTATGGGCTGTTTTTTGCGTTCCAAATACGGAACCATTCATTTCAATGGTTCCGCAAAAAAAACGGAATGTACTCTGTATGCATTCCATTTCCGTATTTCCATTTTTCCGTTCCGTTGAAAGATAGAACATGTCCTATTATTGCCTGCAAATCACGTTCCGTGGCTCCATTCAAGTCAATCGGAGCACGTACGGAATGTACTCTGTATGTCTTCTGTATCCGTTCCGTTTTTGCGGAACCATCTATTGGAAATTTTATGCCCAGCCCAATTTTTTTATATGTAATTACTGTATACTGTATATCCCATACGGAAAAACGGAATGGAAGCGGAAAAACAACTGAAACAAAAAATCTGAACAACGGATCCATGAAAAACGGACCGCAAAACACTGAAAAAGCCATACGGTCGTGTGCAGGAGGCCTAATTCTGTGAATTGTGGGAGTCACAGAGGTCAGACCCCCACGAATCATACAATGATAGCATGTCCTAGCGATGCCAGGACTTCATTAGATGAGGTTACCCCTTTAAGCTCGTAAACTGATTTGATTTTTCAAGTGCCCAATAAAAAAGTTATTACTCCAGAAAAGATGCTGATGAAGTGAATATAATGTACAGTTAAGAAAAAAAAAAAACTTGTAAAGTCGTATTTAACAATTAATGAACTCATTTGATTTCGTAAGTTTGTGGCGTGTGCTGATCTGGGGGCGCCGCTGCTCCGTTGTGTGATTATACCACTTTCTATTAGAAACCATAAAGCAGTAATTTGCTGAGCTATTACTTGCGCAAATAACAACATTGTTTTCTAATTTTACCGGGGGGAGAAAAGAAAGTGAAGTAAGTTCTAATACATTGAATTCCATGGCAATGGAGGCAGAAGTCCTTCTAGTGCGTCAAGATCCGCGATATTCTGCACAACCTCTCATGGAAATGTACATGCTTCTCTGTGTCTATGTGTGGTGGGAGGATGGAAATTGTAGGAGTTTTCCAGCCCCATAAAAAAAAAATTATAATAATAATAATATGTATTTATTTATTTATTAACATAATAACATTTCAAAATTTAAAGGCTATGTACACCTTTTGGGGGCATTTTTCATTATTATTGCATTGTACTCATTTTGAGCTAAAATAATATTTTCAATAGGTCTTTATTAAAAATGTTGAGCCCCTTTCTCTGTACAGCCATGAGATTCTCTAGTAGCCTGCTGTCCATTTTCACTCTGTTCCATCAGGCAGCTCAGCTGACGGCTCCTGATCTCTGACCTGAACACTCATTATAGTTCAATGCTCAATGTTACTGATAAGAATGTTGTGTTCATCACCTTTTAGTAAGTTAAAGATAAGGGGTATTAGATGACCGGCACAAAGTGAAAGTATAATTCACACCGTTAGATAAATAGTTAACCCTTTGTAAAAGAGTGGCTGAATATTTTTTTAATGAAGACCAATTGCAAAAAATATATATTTTTAGCCCAAAATGAATAAAATACAATTATAGAAAAAATTTCCCAGAAGGTGTACATAGCCTTTAAGTAAGATTTTTTTGGGGGAGATAAAATAAAAACCTTTCCAATCCCTTCACTGGTTCCTTGGTCACCCACCATTTTATGTTCCATAACATCACATGGCCGCTCAGTAATCACAGTGACATCATCATAGCTGAGACCAGTCATTTGCTGCCCGGGCCGTGTGCTGATTTACATAGACTGGCGGGGAATGGATAGGGAATAAAGATATCAGTTGATGTTATAGCAGGACCAGCCTGAGGGATGCCACACAGGGGACAATACCGGTCACTACTGAGTAGTGTCATATAGGTAACTTCCCGGGTACTGTCCGGTGGTAATCAGCACTCTATTGCATGTTTATTCATTTGTATAATATGATTGTATTATTTATTTGTGCAGTGGGATTCAGTAGAAAGTACTGCTCAGTGCACCACTGCCCTGACAGAGGTACCCATAGTCCTTTCTGCCCACCAACATTCAACTGCTATGGGGCCCAGACTGAGAGGGGGTCCAGCTTTGAACTCCTTCATCTGCTTCCCCGAATTGAAGTCATGGCATTTTCCTACAGTTGCCACTAGGGGGATCTCAGTGCGAAGAGATTTTCCATCTGTCATTGAGTTAAATGGTAGCTGTATACATTCCTATGCATTGTGCTCCCTCTAGTGGTGCCTGCAGGCAGCCAGTTTCTTATATATGAGGGGAAGCAAAAGATTTAGAGATGTATGGTGGAGAATATATTGGGCAGACTAGATGGGCCAAATGGTTCTTATCTGCCGACACATTCTAGGTTTCTATGTAATAATATAATTGTCACAACCAGACAGGTGAGAAGCTCTGACAGAGGCCTTTCAGAACCTCCCCCTTGAGTTTCTGTGTTGTGGTATTCAGTTCCTCCTCTCCTTAGCCTCTCTCAGCTGTCATGTGTTGGACTAATTGCTTCCCTTTAAATTCCTCCCCAGAAGGCTTTTCTGGGCGGCCTATACTTCTTCCTGGAGTGTGTGTGCATGCTCATCTGGTTCTCCTCTCTTCTAAAAAGTTAAGTGTGGAACATTTATCTGTTATTTTCTGTTTGCTGGATCCCAGGTGACCCTGACTCCCTCCGTATCTTGTGTAGGGAGCTGGTGGTCGTGTCCCCTCACTATTGTAGGGTGCTCAGGGGTTATATAGTCAAGGTACGTGGATATGCAAACCTCCACCATTCGGATCTTTGCATAGGCTGAGGAGCCAGGGAAAGTGCCAGGTCTTCTGCAGGGGTCTCCCTTTTGTTCCTTAGCTTTTGGATCCAGCGACTCATTTATGCATGTTGTTTTGCCTTGTTTCCTGTACACCGTCCGTGACAATAATATTTATACCGGTTGTCTGGTTGAGACATGCAAGGTTAAGTACGCTTGTCGTAGTTTTGAAGCACCTGTTCCAGGCAGAGCATGTGATGATTTCTTTCTTTTTATTAAAAAAATCCAACACAAAAATCATAAATTTGTCAGAAATCTATGTATTCCCTCTTTCAGCACCATATTATAGTCCTGTAAGCACTCTGTGCTGCTGTGTGACCCCTCCACTCCATGTGGTGCCATATTCTCTCCTATATGTGTAGTGTCTATGCACTTTCCTGTTAATGTGCTTAGTGCATAAATTAATGGGATCCTTGGAGATTTTGGGATTTTTTCCTTCTTTCCCCTGGTCAGATCTGATCCCAGTTTTTGGCACTAGATCTGCGAGTCCCGCGTGGAGCCGTCCTGCAGCTGCGTGAATAAGCCTGACTGTTCCTTAAATACCACTGAGTGTTTATAGGGAAAATATAATTAACTAAGAGCGATAATTATACCGAACTTAATTGAATCTATAAAGTTGGCTTTAATAGTTGATATCAGCAGAGGGAAGAGGCGGAATTAGCAGCGGGAAGATTTTATAGTTCAAGATCTAAATAAATATCCGACAGTAAAAATGAGAGCTAGCAGTGCGGGTGCGCTTCATGGGAAAGGATGGGGGACACGGTGACCTCGCGGTGTCTGTAGAATTGCGTCACATCACAATAAGAATGGAGAATAATCAGACTCTTTGCAATGACCGCTCATGAGTCATGATCTTTTTGAGGTTTTTGAATTGGAGGGTCCAGCATGGGGCTGTCATCCGTGTGGGGCTTGTTCCATCACAGAAGCTGTGTCTGGTTTCTATGGACCTGTTATGGTCCCATGTTGGAGATGGGTCAGAGCCAGGAGCAGAGCAACAGGTACCAGACGACCAATCCAAAGGGCAAGGCAGAGGAAATGTCCAAAAACATGACTAGTGTCCATTGGGAGTCAAAACCATGAGCAATAGGACAAGGGCCGAGAGCCAGGACAGAGTATGAACCCCAATCAGATGGCAGGTATGAGGACAATTCCCTTTTAAATAGGCTGCCAGACCTGTCATCAGCTTTTGGCGCTGATTGGATTTGCCACCATGCAGAAGAGCCGTGACCCGATCCAGAAGAGACATAACAGAAGATGGGATCTGAAGTAGCAATGGAGGAAGGGTCCGGCTGCTATACCCCTGATAGGGGCCGTGGCCACCTGTCAAGACACAATTCGAGAACTGGTCAGACTTTACATGGAAGTCAGAACATAGCCTTACCCTTACCACTGGATATACAGTAGCATGGCTGGAGTGCCCTGCCGCACAACCTGTGGGGGTCTACCGTCATGAGAACTCAGGAGGTGACCACTGGAGTGTGTCCTGGGTGAAGATACTTCAAACCCCACCATGACAGTGACAAAGCCGGAGGAATTACAGCAGCACATGCTGTTCTATACACGGCCATCCAGTATAGCGTATGGAACGGGAGCCTACAGGAGAGGGATTCCAGATCAATGTGAATCCTCCCATGAAATGATTAAATGCAGAAATGTTATTTATGACATTGACCTCATTCATATATAATGAGGACAATTATCATTTACTGCAGAAGATGGGAATCCTCCGCCATTAATGCACTTACTAAGAATACGTCAAGGACATGCTAATGGATCACAAAGTGTTAAAAATTAATGGGATCAATTAGAAATCTGACAATAATCTGGCAAATTAATTTTATCCACAGGAAACACTAAAGTAAAAGGGCCCTTTACACGGGCCGAGAACTGAAAAGACGAGCGTTCGGTGTAAATGTACCGCCGATTACCCAATGAACAAGCGAAACGCTCCTTCATCGGGTAATTGAATCGTTAGTGCAGCATAATAATCCTCGTGTCCCGTGGCAGATTGTGCAGTGTTAACACGATCTGCTTCCGGGAAACAACAAGATAGTATGGGAAAGAGCGATGGCGTTAGTGATCACTGCTCCCCGTACTGTGGAGGAGATCGCTGCATGTAAATGCACCGGTCTCCTCCGCTAGCCATCAGCAACACTTCCTTCCTGACAATCTACTTGTACGTCATCCCATGTAAAGGGACCTTAACATAAGGATGAAGTGCGTCTGCTGCACCAAATGATAACACATGGTAACAATGTATCAGTGATTATGTGTCACTTCCTGCAGGTCACCTGACATATCACATGATCGCCAGGATGCTGGGGGTACAAGGGAGCTGCTGCATCTAACCACCCCAGCAATGACAAGCTGTGTAAAATATATACTTTACCTTTATGTTACTATTACAATTAGTGTTGAGTGAGCATGCTCGGCCGAATACCTGTACGGCTTGAGCATCACTATGGTCGGCAGATCCGAGTGCTCGGCCGAATAATTTGGGTGCTTGAATACAATTTAATATAATTGAAGTCAATGGGAGAAACCCAGGCACCCCCTGCTCGGAAGAAAAACCGGGTGTCTGGTTCATAGAAAAAGGTTATAAATTGATGGAGACCCCATCAAAAGGTTTGTCAACATCATTAAGAAGATAGCTGGATGCGTCTTAGACTCCTATTACATACGACTTACAATACACAACCACACAAAGGCTGTATGGCAAAAGCCAGGTAGGTGCAAGCTATCCATCTATCTATGAGACAGATACAGTCAGCATTCCTTACAATGGCAGCCTTGTGCACTATGAGATATTACTAACCAACTGTCATCTGAGCCAGTAAACCTCAAAGTTATTTTGCATCTGTTGGATGACTTGGATGGACCTGCGCACCTAGATCAATATCATTAGGGCGACAAAAAGTTTTCTGATTGTCCTAACATAATAGTCAATAACTTTCTATACAGTTTTGTCATGTAAAAACACATTGGCATAAACATGGGCTTATGGGAAAGACATGCAAATGAGCAGAATCTGCCTCGTTTTTCAGCTGTCATAAGACTATGAAAACCAATAGATGGCGCTATTGAGTTATGAACAGCGCCATCTATAGGTTTCACTGTCTTATGACAAGACAAATATTCTTGTCAAAAGACTATGAAACCAATAGAGGGCGCTGTTCATAACTCAATAGCGCCCTCTGTTGGTTTCATAGTCTTCTGACAAGAATATTAGACTGAGGCTTATGACAAGCTTATTAGTGTAGCCTTTTGCATGGAAAATTCACGATTAGAATATTTGCGATCTACACTAGGATAATATCTGACACTGGGAAAGCTGGGTAATAACTGACTTTTGGCATATAGCCTTTGTGTGGTTGTCTATTGTATGTTGTACATAATAGGAGTGTAAGACGCATCCAGCTATCCTCTTAATGCTGTTTCCAAACCATTTTGATAGGGTTTCAATCAATTTCTAACCTTTTTTTTATGAACGAGACACCCTCTTCTCTTCCAAGCAGGGGGTGCCTGGTTGTCTCCCATTGACGTCCATTATACTCAGGTGCTCGGCTGAGCACACGAATATAGCAATGTGTTCGCCCCGAACACCCGAATACTTTAGTACTCGCTCATCACTAATTATAATATATTTCTGTAGGAGGATCAAAAGCAAAAAAAAAAAAAAGGGTTTCAAATAATAAAGTAAAACTCTCTGTTCCCAAATCCATAAAAACATATCTGCAATGGTGATGTAAGAAATGGACAGCAGATGAATGTGAGTTGAAATAATATATCTTTGTTCTTTGTGAAATACTACAAAAATCTATAAGAAAGACTATGGGAGAGTGTAGTGGGCATGCTCTGTGACATGTGCAGAGATCACTGTCCTGGGAGAGAGAGGGGGAGGGGAGCTCCCTATCATCTACTATGACCCTGTGTAACTGGGGTGTCACCTTTCATTGTCACTACCATCTAAGGACAGGGGCATGACAGCGTAACCTGGTCCCTGCGTACACAGCACCAGCTGAAAAGTGACAGAATTGTTAACCTACTGAAAAGGCTCTGTAGCCAGTCGGCCAGCATCATGACGGCTCAACCTCTAGATGACAACAACACTGGCAGGATATGGACATCTTTAGGGCATTTTACTCATTTTGGGCTAAAAATCTTTTTTTTAAATTGGTCCTTATTAAAAAATGTTCAGCTGTTTTTGAGTTACAGGGGTTAAAGATCAGTCTGTTTACAGGGTATCACCTCTTATTCCCATTAGCTGACAGCTCATGTAAAGCCTTATCTCTGATCTCCTGACCTCATAAACACTCAATATAGCCAAACTCTTATCAAACTGATAATAATTTGGCTTAAATGAGTGTTTATTGCCCCAAAAGTGTTCAGAGCCTTTAAAATGTAACAGTTGTGGAGATTATTAGTAGCATTGTGTAACAAGTATCCATAGGGAGGAGCCAATCAATGGATCGAATGTCCATCATAAATGACCATATGTATAGGAACTATAGGTACATCTGCCCACCAGAATCAAGTAGAAACCTTACACACGTTTTATTGCAGCAGTAAAAAAAGTTCAATAAAGTTCCGATAATCCAGCGTTCAGAGTCTTCACCAACGAGCAGAATTGTCCAGACATCTACAATGGCTCGAACCAATGATGTAGTTATAAGGAAGGGGGAGAATCAGCAGTCACAGCCGGGCTCTAGTGACTAAAGGGACCAGAGTCCCCATAAGAAGACGGCAGCTTTACGAATGGCAGTAACTATGGTATGGCCCTCTTGTGAGTGTTTATTAGGGGCCCCTAATAGGTTAGTCAGTCTCTACTATTTGGGGAAGGCCATGTATTGGGAGAGCTTTATAAGGTATCAGAAAAGTCATATTACAGTATATCTTATCCGGGAAGTGCACTCCCCCCCCCCCCCCCCCATCATTCTCTTCTAAGTCAGTGTTGGAAGAAAAGAAGGCTGTCAGCTCACTGAAGGATCAGATTACATGATTACATGTAGGTCTCGAAACGCGTCTGGTACTATATGATTACAATCTAATAAGAAGCTTCTCATACACTGTACAGCCCGAACACAAGAGGCCAAAATCATCTATTGAAAAGCAATACCGCCGACTGCGAAATACAGCCTGGCTGGTAATCGATCGGGGTGAGATTCCTACAATCCCCGAATCAAACTACCCGGCGATCCCTGCAACCTGCAATCCAGGAATAAAGAGCGCTCCAACACGTGGGACGCCAACTCCAGGAAACAGACACTTACACGCCCCTGCACGGATATAGCCGGGAGGAAACCTATACCAAGCCCGGAAGTACGGTAGATCAGCCACATAGTAGCTAACATAAGTATCGTTTTACCTTCTCTACATGATACAAAATATTATAAATACAGTGGATATAACATCTAAATGTAAAACCTATCGGCACAATCTAGAATCACTATTATCATTGCTGCGACTTTCACTATAAATATACCTGCATATTAGGAACAAGTTTAGATATTTTTCTAACCTCTATCATTATATTCCCACAATCACTGGACTTAATTTTTTTACCTCATATATATATATATATATATATATATATATATATTATTTATTTTTTTCACCTTATTTTTTTTCATATATTTTTCACCAATCACTGGAACAATCTTCTCCATTTTTTCTCTTTTTTCCCATTTTGATCAACACAGTTTTGGATATATTTATTTCCTGTAGGGACATTGGACACAATTAACTAAACCAAAACTACAGTAGGACTATCCATTGATTAATTGATAGTATTTTGTATATATATTTTATATGTTTTTTATACCCTTTATATATATTTATATTAGAATACAATATCTTAATATTTTAATTGAAATTCTATATGAATTTATACACTATTTGAGATAATCAATAAGTGATTGTAACACAATCAATTGGTTACAGTGATATGTATTTTATTATATCTTGTCTATTACAGTACAGACCAAAAGTTTGGACACACCTTCTCATTCAAAGAGTTTTCTTTATTTTCATGACTATGAAAATTGCAGATTCACACTGAAGGCATCAAAACTATGAATTAACACATGTGGAATTATATACATAACAAAAATGTGTGAAACAACTGAAAATATGTCCTATTCTAGGTTCTTCAAAGTAGCCACCTTTTGCTTTGATTACTGCTTTGCACACTCTTGGCATTCTCTTGATGAGCTTCCAGAGGTAGTCACCTGAAATGGTCTTCACTTCACAGGTGTGCCCTGTCAGGTGTAATAAGTGGGATTTCTCGCCTTATAAATGGGGTTGGAACCATCAGTTGCGTTGTGGAGAAGTCAGGTGGATACACAGCTGATAGTCCTACTGAATAGACTGTTAGAATTTGTATTATGGCAAGAAAAAAGCAGCTAAGTAAAGAAAAACGAGTGGCCATCATTAATGAAGGTCAGTCAGTCCGAAAAATTGGGAAAACTTTGAAAGTAAGGGCTATTTAACCATGAAGGATAGTGATGGGGTGCTGCGCCAGATGACCTGGCCTCCACAGTCACCGGACCTGAACCCAATCGAGATGGTTTGGGGTGAGCTGGACCGCAGAGTGAAGGCAAAAGGGCCAACAAGTGCTAAGCATCTCTGGGAACTCCTTCAAGACTGTTGGAAGACCATTTCAGGTGACTACCTCTTGAAGCTCATCAAGAGAATTCCAAGAGTGTGCAAAGCAGTAATCAAAGCAAAAGGTGGCTACTGGAAGTGCAGAGAGTAACACACAGACACACTGCTCATAGAAGTCTACAGAGATGAGAGGGGGACAAGGAAATAATTATTGCAGAGAGATACACCTAGACATGCTGCCCTTAGTATACTATGGAAAGGGGAGGGGGACAAGGAGACAGTAAGTGCACAAAGATACACACAGGCATTCTGCCTATAAAAGTCTACAGAGAGGAGAGGTAGACAAGGAAGGGAGAAGTGCAGAGAGATACCCTCAGACACACTGCCCATAGAAGTCTACAGAGAGGGGAAGGGGAAGAGGAGACAGGAAGTGCAGAAAGATATAGTCAGACATGCTGCCCTTAGGAGACTATGGAAAGGAGAGAGGGGAAGGAGACAGGAAGTGCAGAGAGTCACACACAGACACACTGCCAATAGAAGTCTACAGAGAGGGGAAGGGGAAGAGGAGACAGGAAGTGCAGAAAGATATAGTCAGACATGCTGCCCTTAGGAGACTATGGAAATGGGAGGGGGATAAGGAGACAGGAAGTGCAGAGAGTCACACACAGACACATTGCTAATAGAAGTCTAGGGGGAGGGGGACAAGCAAGGAAGAAGTGTAGAGGGATACACACAGGCATGCTGCCAGAGATGGGAGGAGGGAGGAAAATAAGCTCCTAGGAGAACTAAGCATTTTCTGTAAAAGAATATATTACACAGTTTCTTATATTTCCTGTACTAGTTGCACAACTTGAGTTGTGCAACATATGTTGAATAAAGTAACCGGTTAATTTTGTACCCACAGAAATCTACATTATTCCTTCCTTCATTCCTTCCACTATCCCGCATACTCCCTGCACCCCAATGAACTTCATATCTGTACATATACACCGGCTGTCTCCTCAGCTTCTGTGATCCGGTCCTCACTTCTCTCGTTTCCCAGCTTTATCCTCCTAGATTGTAAGCTCTTGTGATCAGGTTCCTTATTGTGTCTCCTCTATCTTCTTATACATTATAAGCTCCTGTGATTAGGACCCTCACTCCTCTTGTCACGCTTATCTCCTCATAGATTGTAAGCTCTTGTGATTAGGGTACTAATTTCTCTTGTGTCTTCTCTATCTACTCATAGATTGTAAGCTCTTGGATCAGGACCCGCACTCCTCTTGTGTCACCCTTATCTCCTCATAGATTGTAAGCTCTTATGATCAGGGCCCTCACTCCTCTTGTGTCTCCTCTATCTCCTCATAGATTGTAAGCTCTTAGATCAGGGCCCTCACTCCTCTTGTGTCACCCCTATCTCCTCATAGATTGTAAGCTCTTGTGATCAGGACCCTCACTCCTCTTCTGTCACCTTTATCTCCTCATAGATATGAAGCCTTTCTGATCAGAGTTCTCACTCCTCTTATGTCTCCTCTATCTCCTCATAGATTGTAAGCTCTTATGATCAGGGCCCTCACTCCTCTTGTGTCACCCTTATCTCCTCATAGATTGCAAGCTCTTGTGATCAGGGCCCTCACTCCTCTTGTGTCTCCTCAATCTTCTCATAGATATGAAGACTTTCTGATTAGGGCCCTAACTCCTCTTGTGTCCCCCTTATCTCCTCATAGATTGTAAGCTCTTAGATCAGGGCCCTCACTCCTCTTGTCACCCTTATCTCCTTATAGATTGTAAGCTCTTGTGATCAGGGTCCACTCTCCTCTTGTTTTGTGGATTAGACTGTAACTCTGTGATGTCTCATTTCTTTGTACATGTTCCCTCTGATTGTGGAATATCTTGACGTTCTATAAATCAGGTTATAATTAACATTAATATCAGTTCTGAGTATCTTCTGAAAGAATTGACAAGCCTTTTGATACAATGTATCCAGTGTTATGCGTCCTGCTACAAAATAATGATAATAATTATTTACAGTCTTCATCTCGGGGGCAGTTAATTACTATCCTGCATCGTTATGGTGGCCAAGTGACATCACCCTGAGCAGAGGCTGTAATTACCGGTCACAGATGGACATAATGTGAGAATTTAGAGTCTGGAACAGAATGGCAGTAATCAGGGCGTTGAGGCGGCGCAGTCCAGAGGGGAGGGTGTAAGGGTCGTGATCAGGTGAGATCTCTAGCACATAATGTGGTCTCTTAAGATGGTCTGAAGACCCCGAGAGGCCGGGATGGGATTCATTAGTGTCTGTTTTCTATGATTTCACACCTATCAACTCACAAACAAGTCTCAGATTTTGGGATGTAGGCGCTTCCTACAAGGCCTGTACCTCAAAAAGTATTATACAATGTGACAGTCTGGGAGAACGTATATTGTATCATGTATGCTGCATATTGTTATAGGGTGCTCTCATATACCGTCCTATATATAATGTATGCAGCATGTATACCGTATAATGTGCTCTCATATACCATCCTATATATAATGTATATACCATGTATACCGTATAATGTGCTCTCATATACTGTCCTATATATAATGTATGCAGCATGTATACCGTATGATGTGCTCTCATATACAGTGCTATATATAATGTATGGGTCATGTATACCGTATAATGTGCTCTCATATACCGTCCTATATATAATGTATATACCATGTATACCGTATAATGTGCTCTCACATACAGTGCTATATATAATGTATGTACCATGTATACCGTATAATGTGCTCTCATACACCGTCCTATATATAATGTATGTACTATGTATACCGTATAATGTGCTCTCATATACAGTGCTATATATAATGTATGGGTCATGTATACCGTATAATGTGCTCTCATATACCGTCCTATATATAATGTATATACCATGTATACCGTATAATGTGCTCTCATATACAGTGCTATATATAATGTATGCAGCATGTATACCGTATAATGTGCTCTCACATACAGTGCTATATATAATGTATGTACCATGTATACCGTATAATGTGCTCTCATACACCGTCCTATATATAATGTATGTACTATGTATACCGTATAATGTGCTCTCACATACAGTGCTATATATAATGTATATACCATGTATACCGTATAATGTGCTCTCACATACAGTGCTATATATAATGGATGGAGCATGTTTATTGTTGTAATGTACACATTACAGTTTCAAATGATATAGCTAAACTTTTCGATAGCTATAGGTTTTTTCTTTCTGTGCTTCCTGAATTTCAGTCAGGGGCGTTGCTAGGGTCTGAAAAAAATCAGGGGCCCAAGTCCCAATGAATATGGCGCAATTCTCTAAGTGCCCCCCCTTCCACCCGCACACTATATTTCTCTTGTTATACAGCAGCACATACCGGTCACATCCGGTGCCTCCAGGTGACGTCTCCTCCGATGTAGATCTTCTCATCATCTTCTCCATTCGGTCCGAACACCTCGTCTCTGCAGAGTGTGATGCACGGACACCTCAGCTTACTCACATTTCTATCATCATCTCCCAACCTGGAGCCCCCACAGTGTCATCCTGCTGCTCCCTTTGCCCCCCAATACCGCCAAACGCTATCCTGAAGAAATAATAGTGCCCCCCATAGTAATAGTGCTCCTCATAGTCCCACCGATAGCAATTCCCTTCTAGAATGCCCTCATTAGTAATACTGTGCTCCAAACAGTGATAACACTCCCCAAGAATGCCCCCATTAGTAGAAGAGCCCTCCAGTACTAATAATACCCTCACAAATCCCCCAGTAGGAAATAGGGTGGCTATATGGACAGTCCGGTTTTCCGGCTCCCTGTCCCCCGTCTGGCGCATTGCCTGGACGGATACAGGGATGTCCACCCTTTCAGTAGTTCACACTCAGACAGCAGCACCTCGCTGTCTGAGCGTGAGCTGCGGTAACTGACTGAGGCTTCTCTCACCTCCAGTCTGTCCCTAGAGCCGCAGACATGGCTCCCTGTGGCTTACTGAGGGGGAGATAAGCGCCCCGGGCTGCCCCCAGCTCACCTTCCAGTCTTAAAGTTCTACCCTCTCCTACCCCGTTTTTTTATGGCCGGAGGTGGGGGCGTGGTTTCACGGGTGTGGGGGTGTGGCTTCACATGGTTTGGAGACATGGTTTGGGACATTGTGGGTGTGGTTTTGGGTGTGGCCGGTGAGGTCCAGCTTTCTAGAGTGAAGCCAGCGGCCACCCTAGTAGTATGAAGGCCTCCCTATTGCTCCCCCAGTGGTAATAAAACTCTCTACAGACCCCTCAGTAGTATTAAGGCCCCCATAGTGCTCTTAGTAGAAATAATGTGGATCTATAAGTCCCTCCTATAGAGAGCCCCGAGTAGTAATAAGAATTCCTAGAATGTCCTCTGGATTTAAAATACCCCTACAGTGCACCCAGTATTTATACTGCCCCAACTGTTATAATGCTCGCCCTGAAGTGCACCCAGTACTTATAGTGCCCCTACAGTGCCTCAAGTATTTATACTGCCCCTACTGTTATAATGTTCCCACTGTAGTGCCCCCAGTATTTATATTGCCCCCTACTGTTATAATGTTCCCACTGTAGTGCCCCCAGTATTTATATTGCCCCTACTGTTTTAATGCTGTACCTGTAGTGCCCCCAGTATTTATATTGCCCCCTACTGTTATAATGCTCACCCTACAGTGCCCCCTTATTTATATCACCCCCAACTGTTATAATGCTTGTCCTGTAGTGCCCCCAGTATTTATAATGCCCCCTTCAGTGCCCCCTGTAGTTATATTCCTTCGTTTACAGTCACATCACTGAAACCGAGGTAATGGGGGAGGGTATTTGGTACATAACACTTGATATTCTGGATGGCAGACTCTATGGTCAATGTAATGTTTTGACCACATGACAGCTTTCAACCAATCCAGACAGAGAGCAAATTCATTTACATATATCATATTTTGGAAACTGGCGCCACAAATGAGATAGTGAAAAAAATTGCTTAGTTTTTAAGGAATATACTTTTTGCTGCCTAATAGGAATAACCCCCAAACTGGCGGCCAAACAGCCGAGATGTAAGTCTGTGGGAAGTATGAAATTAAGTTTAGATCTGCGTCTTGCTTTTTTTTTTTTGTAGCGCTTTTCTTCACTTGCATTGTTTTTTTGTTTTTTTTGGAGTTTTGGATTTTTTTTGGGGGGAGAGTTTTTTTTTCTGGAGATTTTTTGCCATGGATATCCATGTTTCTTTGGGTTTTTTTTTTGTCCTGTTTGAAAAAACGCAGGTGTCAATGTGTGTTGAATTTTTATGACAACTTTAAATCAGAAGGGGTTACATCGTTTCCTAATCAAAATGTATGCCTTGCAAAAGAATGCATGCACTAAAACACCCTAGGCTGTAAAAAAATCAAAAATGCCACAAAAACCCCTTACAAAACACCATAAATATCTCCAGTATTTTGGACTGAAAAAAATCCAAAGTAAAATTCTGTGTGAAGGAGGCCTAAAGGTTTATAATACATGTGTGTGATCAGGGGTTAATGAGGTAAATAGTAAACTACGTATACTGTATAAATATCTGAAGGTTTTTTATTTTGGAATAACAATATTAAAAATAGAAACAATATTATAATAAACATGAATAATAATATGTTACTTTATTATTTATTTTTCTCCTACATTACATCAAAATCTATGTTAATTGCTTCTCAGTCTCCACAGGCAACAGGAGCATAAAGACAGATATGTCCATCTGGACGGCGGTCCCTGCTCTCGCTCCCCCGCTATTGTCTTTACTTCTAATTGACACACACGTTTATAATTTCTCAGAAAATGATTGCAGGCTCTTAATTCATAACCGTGACAACGAAATAAACGCTAATAATAATCAGAGCAGAGATCCAGAGACTAATATATATATATATATATATATATAATGTATGAACAAGAAATACATTTCTCTTTATAAAAGAACAAGCGGCATCTGTGAAAAATAGCAACGTTGCAATTTTTGCATTCATTTTGTAGGTAAAAATTTGTGTTAAGAGAAGCGAAGCATCCGAAATGGAATTCCGTCCGAAGTTTAGGAAAACTCCAATTCACAACGAAAAATGGAGGCTGCACAAAATTAAGGAGCCTGGGAACGCGAGATCACCCATAATGCCGTGCAGCCAGCCTATCCGTAGATAGCCATCGCCTGTGATGTCACAGCCCTTTAAAAGTTTAATCCCGCCATTGCACTGTGAGCGGAGCATAGGGAGAGACATGACAAGCGCTCATGCACTTGGGATAGTGTTGTTAAAAACTGTTTTCAAAAGAAGTATTGGAGAGGGAGAGTGCGGGGAGAGTGCAAGGAGAATGCAGGGAGATTGTAGGGAGAGTTTTTTTAGACTGTAGGGTCAGCAGGGAGACTGCAGGTTGAGTGTAATTGCTGTGTGCATCACGTTCTAGTGTACCCAGAGTTAATCCCTTATTTTCGTGATACAGTTACAGTGCATCCGTATTCCAGGAAGGTGTCATTTGTTGCCCTGTACGTACATGTGTAGTGTCCCACTAGGTAAATGTGGGCACTACACAAGGGTCAATTGGGCCACGTGGTACTCCTACTCCTGAGGGACAGTGGCAGTGTATTTAACAGTCTATTTTAATGTATTTTCATATGCTTTTATGTGTATTCTTCCCTGTGATGTGTGTAGCAGGCCTATTAGGGTGTAGTTCCTCCTCCTAGACACTAGAGGGAGCTAGGGAACCCCCAGTACATATAGTTAGGCCCAGACAGGGAGGAGTCAGTCTGTGTAGTCAGGAGTCTGTGGAGAGACAGAAGTGAGAGGGCACCTTAGCCAGAGACAAGCTGAGGGCTTCCTCCTGACATGCAGCTAGACAGCCCAGGCTTCTAGTTGCCACCAGGAGGCTAGTGGATGCAGTTCCAGCCTGCCTGAGGATATTGAGCCAGAGTTAGCTCAGAAGATTGTCACCAAGAGAAGAGTGTACCTCTTGAGAAACCTGCAGTTCCCATAAAGCTAAGCGCAGAGCAGAGCAGAAGAGTATTCCAGCTAGACAAAGGAGCTAAAGGACAGAAGGATTCACCCAAAGCAAGGATATATACCTGAGGAAGTTTGTTACCAAGGATAAAGCCAGCATTAGGGCACACGGGCCTTGGGATTGAGACAGCGAGGAGTTCTGAGGAATAGTGCACAGGATTTCTGAGGAAAAGGTGCAGCCTGGTCTGTGAGTGTATTTACCCTCTTAATATCTTGCAAAGAACATTGTACCTGCCATTATTGTGAAAGCCTGCTTATGATTGCTGCTGCCATGTGGAACTGAACCTAAGCTGTACAAAGTTAACTGTTTCCAGTAAAGGAAGTTTGGTTCACCTCAACATTGTGTTCCTCACTTATTACTACTATAAATCGGTGTGCCACCGTTACAGGCATTGGCGTCACGAATGTTAAAGGGCACATTAAACACCTGCAACATCCAGGGCACCTCACCCAACATCAGGCCTGGTCCCTATATACAGAGAGTGCCCCAGAGGACCCCTGTGCCCGCCTCTCCATCACTGCTGTATGCCTGCCCAGGGTCCCCCTACAAACTGTGAGTAACCCAGAGCAACCCTCGTTTGCCTATTAACCGTGACCTCACATCGCAATACCCTGCAGGTCGGTGTACTGCTCATGTGCCCAGTGGAGCGAAATTGATTACAGCGAATGCCTTCTGTTGTGTTAGATAGCGTCAATATGAGGCCACAGTTAAATATTTCGCCTTGTACATGTGTGCAGTGGAGCTAAATTGATTATAGAAAATGCCTTCTGTCAGCTGTTGTGTTACATAACGCCAGTATGACACCACGGTTAATTACATCGCCCTGTACATGTGTGCAGTGGAGACAAATTGATTATTATAGCATCGGTATTGGGCAATGGTTAAATATTTCGCACTGTACATGTGTGAAGTGGAGCGAAACTTATCATTGCAAATTTCTGTTTTTATACGGCAAACAGACAGTGGCCTGGGCCCTCCAAAGGAAAGGGCAGTGACAAAAATGATGCTGTAGCCAGCAGAAGAAGGGTAGGTGGTAGTAGCAGCTGCAGCAACAGGTCAGAGCTGCCACTGTCATCCAGCGGTCATATGCAGCATCCCACTCAGGACACGTGGGAACTGCAAAAATACTGTAAAACGGCATTATCACATTGCATGTCATTTTGTATTACAACACCTGTTGTATTGCTGTTCATAGGCTGGTCTGGTGTAATTTATACATCCCACCACTAGATGGGGATAGCACTTAGGTCATATAAATACTTAGGTCAGGCCTAGTAGAAGGGTTGAGCAGATTAGTGGAGGTAGAGAAAAGCGAGGAGATGAGAGGAGCAGAGCAGTTTGGTAAGCTGAGGCTACACACCACAGATCAGTGGGTGAAGCCAGCTGCAGAAATGAGGTAGAGCCGAGGTATGAGGCGCAGGAGAGCGTTTTCCTTCTGTGATCCTCTTAGTTCCTGCATCCTACAACCAGAGGATAGTGTTTGCGTCCCTGGAAGAAACCCAAGCTTAAGAGAGACATGGGTGATAACAGCCGTTCCTTAAGGCTTAATGGGCACCTTTGCACATGGTGGAGGACAATCTAGCTACAGGCAGCCTCACCATACATTGAAGAATACAGATTAGCTACCTGTTCAAGGGCTTGGAAGATACAGAAAATAATAGGACTAAGCATACCAATAAGCATTACAGGCAACCTCACCAAATAACTCTGGTTCACAAGGGACCTGAAGAAAAGTCACCTACCAGAAATACTTATACCGAACCACAAGCTAAGCCTAAACCCAGCCAAACCTATTAACAGTGGATCAACAAAATTCCTCTAATTTGCAAAGGACGGTATTCTGTCTGGATGTGTATGCAGCAACTGGAACCAACATCAGTAAAAGCTGTGAGTTGTGTCCTACCACTGTCTACTTCATTCTTACCATTGGTTGTACCACCATCAATGGTACTGGCGTCACGACAAATAACACCAAGGGACCCAGCCGCCACAAGCACCCTAAACACCACTGCCATCAAGGGCACCTCGACCTCCATCTAGGCTGGTGCTTCCCTACCACAGAGCGTGCCCCGGAGGCTTTCGTGCTGTCTTCCTCAACACTGCGCTGCCGGCCCAGGGAGGCTATCTGCTAACCGTGAGTAAACCCATGAACTGTGTTATTACTGGCCCCTCATCGGCCCACCGCGCACCTCACGTGTTGCCCCTGCGGTTCTGGCTGGCTGCACATGTTTTACCAACAATCCAGCTGGACTGGAATGGTTGACTCACTCTTCACTATCATCTCAAGTGACCACAGATATACACAGCCTGGAATCGGTGGGTTCCTCTGAAACCACACTTAGTTGGCATGGCCCAGGAACTGCCACTATGCTCTCACCTGTCCAGATCCTGCCTCTTGCTTTTGATACTCCGTCTGTTATCCAAGTAAAGTTTGCCGCTGGCTCTGCTCTACTTTTCACTGAGGATGAGCTTTGTGAGGACAGTCAGCAGCTACAGACCAGCACAGACTTGGGGGAGAGGTCCACTGCGGACTCTAGCTGTGCAACTACTGATGATGGGAGCATATTTTGGAGCACATGTTGCGAAAGGTCAGGGATAGTGTTGAGCAAACCCGAACTCAGACTTTGCTGCAAAAGTTCAGGTTCGAGTTCGGTGTTCGGGTATTTAATAAAGCTTGTTGAAAGGCTGCAGAACAGACAATCAACAAGCTTTTAGCTGTGGGCACTTAGAAGCCATCACAGCCATGCCTACTAATGGCATGGCTGTGATTGGCCGGTGCATCATGTGACCCAGCCTCTATACAAGCTGGATCACGTGTAGCACCGCCCATCAGCTCCGAGTAGTGCAGGGACAGGAAGCAGCTGAAGTGAGGGAGAGTGTTAGGAAACTCATCTGGTTATTTATTCTGTGGGTGACCTATAGGGATTTTTTGTGGGTGCAAAACACCAGATTTGTACCCCTGACAAAGAAATATAATAATTCATTTGGCTGTTAATTCTGTGTCCTGTAGCAATTTTTTTATGGGTGCAATCAGGAGTGTAGCGTAGGTTGCCAGCACCCAGGGCAAGCCAAATATTACGCCCCCCCAACCTGTGGCCATGCCCCTTTTTTACAGATAATGTAGTAGAAATCCCCAGCAGTCCTATGTAACACCACAAATAACACAGTGATAACTCTCTGAGTACAGGTAATGTAATATATGTCATCTGCAGTCCTATGTAACACCACAGATAACACAGTGATAACTCTCTGTGTACAGAAAATGTAGTAGATGTCACCTGCAGTCCTATGTAACACCACAGTTAACACAGTGATAACTCTCTGAGTACAGATAATGTAGTAGATGTCACCTGCAGTCCTATGTAACACCACAGATAGCACAGTGATAAATCTCTGAGTACAGGTAATATAATATATGTCATCTGCAGTCCTATGTAACACCACAGATAACACAGTGATCACTCTCTGAGTACAGATAATGTAGTTGATCTCACCTGCAGTCCTATGTAACACCACAGATAACACAGTGATAACTCTCTGAGTACAGATAATGTAGTAGATGTCATCTGCAGTCCTATGTAACACCACAGATAACACAGTGATAACTCTCTGAGTACAGGTAATGTAATATATGTCATCTGCAGTCCTATGTAACACCACAGATAACACAGTGATAACTCTCTGTGTACAGATAATGTAGTAGATGTCACCTGCAGTCCTATGTAACACCACAGATAACAGTGATAACTCTCTGAGTACAGATAATGTAGTAGATGTCACCTGCAGTCCTATGTAACACCACAGATAGCACAGTGATAACTCTTTGAGCACAGATAATGTAGTAGATGTCACCTGCAGTCCTATGTAACACCACAGATAACACAGTGATAAATCTCTGAGTACAGGTAATATAATATATTTAATCTGCAGTCCTATGTAACACCACAGATAACACAGTGATCACTCTCTGAGTACAGATAATGTAGTAGATGTCACCTGCAGTCCTATGTAACGCCACAGATAACACAGTGATAACTCTCTGAGTACAGATAATGTAGTAGACGTCACCTGCAGTCCTATGTAATGCCACAGATAACACAGTGATAACTCTCTGAGTACAGATAATGTAGTAGATGTCATCTGCAGTCCTATGTAACACCACAGATAACACAGTGATAACTCTCTGAGTACAGGTAATGTAGTAGATGTCACCTGCAGTCCTATGTAACACCACAGATAACACAGTGATAACTCTCTGAGTACAGGTAATGTAATATATGTCATCTGCAGTCCTATGTAACACCACAGATAACACAGTGATAACTCTCTGTGTACAGATAATGTAGTAGATGTCACCTGCAGTCCTATGTAACACCACAGATAACACATTGATAACTCTCTGAGTACAGGTAATGTAATATATGTCATCTGCAGTCCTATGTAACACCACAGATAACACAGTGATCACTCTCTGAGTACAGATAATGTAGTAGATGTCACCTGCAGTCCTATGTAACACCACAGATAACACAGTGATAACTCTCTGAGTACAGATAATGTAGTAGATGTCACCTGCAGTCCTATGTAACACCACAGATAACACAGTGATAACTCTCTGAGTACAGGTAATATAATATATGTAATCTGCAGTCCTATGTAACACCACAGATAACACAGTGATCACTCTCTGAGTACAGATAATGCAGTAGATGTCACCTGCAGTCCTATGTTATGCCACAGATAACACAGTGATAACTCTCTGAATATACAGATAATGTAGTAGACGTCACCTGCAGTCCTATGTAACGCCACAGATAACACAGTGATAACTCGCTGTGTAGAGATAATGTAGTAGATGTCACCTGCAGTCCTATGTAACACCACAGATTAAACAGTGATAACTCTCTGTGTACAGATAATGTAGTAGATGTCACCTGCAGTCCTATGTAACACCACAGATAACACAGTGATAACTCTGTGTACAGATAATGTAGTAGATGTCACCTGCAGTCCTATGTAACACCACAGATAACACAGGGATAACTCTGTGTACAGATAATGTAGTAGATGTCACCTGCAGTCCTATGTAACACCACAGATAACACAGTGATAACTCTCTGAGTACAGGTAATATAATATATGTAATCTGCAGTCCTATGTAACACCACAGATAACACAGTGATCACTCTCTGAGTACAGATAATGCAGTAGATGTCACCTGCAGTCCTATGTTACGCCACAGATAACACAGTGATAACTCTCTGAATATACAGATAATGTAGTAGACGTCACCTGCAGTCCTATGTAACGCCACAGATAACACAGTGATAACTCGCTGTGTAGAGATAATGTAGTAGATGTCACCTGCAGTCCTATGTAACACCACAGTTTAAACAGTGATAACTCTCTGTGTACAGATAATGTAGTAGATGTCACCTGCAGTCCTATGTAACACCACAGATAACACAGTGATAACTCGCTGTGTAGAGATAATGTAGTAGATGTCACCTGCAGTCCTATGTAACACCACAGATAACACAGTGATAACTCTGAGTACAGATAATGTAGTAGATGTCACCTGCAGTCCTATGTAACACCACAGATAACACAGTGATAACTCTCTGAGTACTGATAATGTAGTAGATGGGTGTGAGCCCCCAGAATTCAGAACACGGACAGTGTGACCTGAAGTCTGGGGCCGGGATGTAGCAGTGTGGGTCACATTATATATCCCCCTCCCATCACTACAGAACATACAGGGTAATACAGCGGCTGATACCTCTTACATACAGGGTAATACAGCGCCTCATACCTCTTACATACAGGGTAATACAGCGCCTTATACCTCTTATATACAGTGTAATATAGCGCCTCATACCTCTTATATACAGGGTAATACAGCACCCCATACCTCTTACATACAGGGTAATATAGCGCCTCATACCTCTTACATACAGGGTAATACAGCGCCTTATACCTCTTATATACAGGGTAATATAGCGCCTCATACCTCTTATATACAGGGTAATACAGCACCCCATACCTCTTACATACAGGGTAATATAGCGCCTCATACCTCTTACATACAGGGTAATATAGCGCCTCATACCTCTTACATACAGGGTAATACAGCGCCTCATACCTCTTACATACAGGGTAATACAGCGCCTCATACCTCTTACATACAGGGTAATACAGCGCCTCATACCTCTTACATACAGGGTAATACAGCGCCTCATACTTCTTACATCCAGGGTAATACAGCGCCTCATACCTCTTACATACAGGGTAATACAGCGCCTCATACCTCTTATATACAGGGTAATACAGCGCCTCATAATTCTTACATCCAGGGTAATACAGCGCCTCATACCTCTTACATACAGGGTAATACAGCGCCTCATACCTCTTACATACAGGGTAATACAGCGCCTCATACCTCTTACATACAGGGTAATACAGCGCCTCATATCTCTTATATACAGGGTAATACAGCACCCCATACCTCTTACATACAGGGTAATATAGCGCCTCATACCTCTTACATACAGGGTAATACAGCGCCTTATACCTCTTATATACAGGGTAATATAGCGCCTCATACCTCTTATATACAGGGTAATACAGCACCCCATACCTCTTACATACAGGGTAATATAGCGCCTCATACCTCTTACATACAGGGTAATACAGCGCCTCATACCTCTTACATACAGGGTAATACAGCGCCTTATACCTCTTATATATACAGGGTAATATAGTGCCTCATACCTCTTATATACAGGGTAATACAGCACCCCATACCTCTTACATACAGGGTAATATAGCGCCTCATACCTCTTACATACAGGGTAATATAGCGCCTCATACCTCTTACATACAGGGTAATACAGCGCCTCATACCTCTTACATACAGGGTAATACAGCGCCTCATACCTCTTACATACAGGGTAATACAGCGCCTCATACCTCTTACATACAGGGTAATACAGCGCCTCATACTTCTTACATCCAGGGTAATACAGCGCCTCATACCTCTTACATACAGGGTAATACAGCGCCTCATACCTCTTATATACAGGGTAATACAGCGCCTCATACTTCTTACATCCAGGGTAATACAGCGCCTCATACCTCTTACATACAGGGTAATACAGCGCCTCATACCTCTTACATACAGGGTAATACAGCGCCTCATACCTCTTACATACAGGGTAATACAGCGCCTCATACCTCTTACATCCAGGGTAATACAGCGTCCCATACCTCTTACATCCAGGGTAATACAGCGCCTCATACCTCTTACATACAGGGTAATACAGCGCCCCATACCTCTTACATACAGGGTAATACAGCGCCTCATACCTCTTACATACAGGGTAATACAGCGCCTCATACCTCTTACATACAGGGTAATACAGCGCCTCATACCTCTTACATACAGGGTAATACAGCGCCTCATACTTCTTACATCCAGTGACGTCTCTTTGATGTAGATGTTTTCTTTCCTCATCTTCTCTTTTCAGACCTTCAGTCCAGACACAATTTTTCAGCCATTTCTCATCTCTGCAAAAATCTTAGTTAACTACTTTTCCATCATCCTCCCATCTTCTGGACAAATCATCCTACCATCCCCAATACTCTGCCGCTGTGCTCCCCAATACTATACTGCAGAAACAGACAAACCCCCTGATAATACCAGTACCATGCAGATAGTGCCCTTCAATAATTATTGGCACACAGTGCCCTAAAATAACTGCGCCCAGAAAATAGTGCCCCTGACACTAATAGTGTAAACATAACATCCCCTGAAAATAGGTGCCCCCACAGTAATACTGCTCCCAAAAGTCCCACCAATAGGAATAATTCTCTGCTAGAGCACACATGGTAGTAATAATGCTCCCATAGTGCCCATACTAGTAATCATGTTCCCCATAGATCCCCAGTAGTAATAAAGCCCACCATAATGCCCCCCAGTAGTAAAAAGAATACTTTCAAAACTAGAAGTATTAGGCCCCTTTCACACGAGCGAGTTTTCCGCGCGGGTGCAATGCGTGACGTGAACGCATAGCACCCGCACTGAATCCGGACCCATTCATTTCAATGGGGCTGTGCACATGAGCGTTGTTTTTCACGCAGCCCAGGCCCCATAGAAGTGAATGGGGCTGCATGAAAAACGCATTGCATCCGCGAGCAAGTGCGGGTGCGATTCGTTTTTCACTGATGGTTGCTAAGATATGTTGTTTGTAAACCTTCAGTTTTTTATCATCTTGGAGAACTAACCACACGTCTTCTGTGGATGTAGGCTTCCTCAGATCCTTCTGTCTCTCCATGTAATTCCAGACAGAATGGATGATGCTGAGATCAGGGCTCGTGGGGGTCATATCATCCCTGGCAGCGCCGGCATAGAGGTTCTTCCTTTTTTGTCCTTCATCTTGGAGAACTAACCACACGTCTTCTGTGGATGTAGGCTTCCTCAGATCCTTCTGTCTCTCCATGTAATTCCAGACAGAATGGATGATGCTGAGATCAGGGCTCGTGGGGGTCATATCATCCCTGGCAGCGCCGGCATAGAGATTCTTCCTTTTTTGTCCTTCATCTTGGAGAACTAACCACACGTCTTCTGTGGATGTAGGCTTCCTCAGATCCTTCTGTCTCTCCATGTAATTCCAGACAGAATAGATGATGCTGAGATCAGGGCTCAGTGGGGGTCATATCATCACTTTAGCGCCGGCATAGAGGTCCTTCCTTTTTAGTCCTTCTTCTTCTTCTACTCCAGTACTTATCCTAGAGGTCCAGGTGGGAACCTAGGCTTCAGCCAAGCATCCCCGTGTGCTGGTCAGGTCAATCACAACAACCTCCGGTAATCGCACTACAATTATTTTACTATTACGCTACTTGAGCAACACCACACATGAAGCGCTGCCTCCTTTCTCTTTCTCTGCTAGTTCTCCAAGATGTCTGGAACAACCTCCCTGCCGAGTTCCTTCAAAGACTGTATGCAAGTACCTAGAAGAGCTGATGCTGAAGTCAAAGGTCGCTCAGCCCAAATACTGATTTGATTTAGATTTCATTCACTTTGCATTTTGTTCATTGATAAAAATAAACTTTTAACACTCCTATTTTTATAAAGCATTCTTACCTCGCAGCATTTTTTCCACACCTAAAACTTTTGCACAGTCCTGTAATCACATTGTGATCGGGCATGAAATCCACATCTTATTATTTTCTATCTCATTACCACAATCCTAGGAAATCTACCATTTTGAATTATTGTAGTTATTGCTCGGAGTGGAGGATAGATCTCGTGTATCGGCCTCTTGTCTACGTGATCGAGGACTGATCTGAATTCCATTGGCCTTTACTTAGGATTTTTCCCCCCATTTTGATTAATGTTGGCAATTGTGAGAAAGTGGCAGCGGGCGTAAAACAAACCTCCCCGTAGTTGTGTCCAATATATAATTTCCTCAGGTTTATAAATCGCGGGGATTGATCGGAGCCTCAATGTATATGTTCAGCGCTCAGATTAATAAGTCCAATTATCCATGCAGCAGATTGTAAATATTTAATCAGATGCTGGATATTAACGAGCTCACAATATATATTGGGGCAATTTCAGCTTTCATTGTTTCTAATTTATTTATGAAGAATATGTGTATATTCAGATTTTATTTAAAAATTTGTAGTAAAATTTCCTTAAATCTGGAATCAAAAAGTCTTCAGACCCTTTCACTTTTTTTCATATCGTTATGTTGCTAAAATAAAAAAAATCTAGTTTTCCTCAAAAATCTGCACTTAGCCCCCCATAAAGAGAAAGTGAGTACAACATTTTATAAATGTTTGTCATTTCATTAAAAAAGGAAAAATTTAAATTTGGCCTGGACATAAGTATTTCGCCTCTTTGCTCTGACACTTGACCGTTCACTCTGGTTTCTCCCATTTCTCTGGATCATCTTTGAAATGTTCTGCACCTTGATTGGGGTCACCTGTGGTAAGTTCAGTGGATTGGAGATGATTTGTATAGACACAGCCCTGTCTATATAAGATCTCACAGCGGACAATGCATCAGAGCAAAATTCAAGCCATGAGGAGGAGAGAACTGCCTGTAAAGTTCGGAGACAGGATTTTGTGACAGATCAGATCTGGAGAAGAGGACAAGAACATTTCTGCTGCATTGAAAGTTCCCAAGAGCACAGTGTCCTCCATGATTCGTATATGGAAGAAGAACAACCAGGACTCTTCCTAAAGCTGCCACCCCACCAAACTAAGTAATTGGCGGAGAAGAGCACTGGTAAAAGAAGTGACCAAGAACTCAATGGTCACTCTGGCCGAGCTCCAAAGATCCTGTGTGAAGATGAGAGAAACTTCCAGGAGGTCGACCATCACTGCAACCTCCACCAATCTGGGCTTTATGGCAGAGCGGCCGGAAAGAAGCCTCTCATCAGTAAAAGACACATGAAAGATGTCGGGAGTTTGTAGAAAAGCAACTAAAGGACCTCAGACCATGAGAAACAAGATTCTCTGCTCCGATGGAACCAAGATGGAACTTTCTGGCCTCATTTATAGGCGTCATGTCCGGATGAAACCAGACGTTGCTCATCATCTGCCCAATACCATCCCTACAGTGACAAAGTAACATACAGTGCCTTGCAATAGTATTCACCCCCCTTGACTTTTTTCTTGTTTTGGTACAAAACACAACTTGGATTGTTTAAAGATTTGCATCATGTAATTTACAGAACATGCCACAACTATGAAGATTTTTTTATTTTTATTGTGAAGCAAACAACAAATAGGACAAAATAACAGAAAAAGTCAAAGTGTATAACTGTTCACCCCCCCTAAAGTCAATACTTTGTAGAGCCACCTTTTGCGGCAATCACAGCTCAAGTCCCTTTGGATAAGTCTCTATGAGCTTGCCACATCTTACCACTGGGATTATTGCCCATTCCTTCTTGCAAAACTGCTCCAGCTCCTTCAAGTTGGATGGTTTTCTCTTGTGAACAGCAATAAGTCTGACCACAGATATTCTATTGGATTGAGATCTGGGCTTTTTGGTTATGATAGATTTGATGGTGCTCCTGGGGGATCATCAAAGATTTGGATTTTTTTTTAAACCTAACCGTGACTTGAACTTCTCAACAACATTGTCCCTTACTTGTTTGGAGAGTTCCTTGGTCTTCATGGCAGTGTTTGGTTAGTGATGCCTCTTGTTTAGGTGTTGCAGCCTCTGGGACCTTTCAAAAAAGGTGTGTATATATAATGACAGATCATGTGACACTTAGATTGCACACAGGTGACTTAATTTAACTAATTACGTGACTTCTGAAGGTAATTGGTTGCACCAGAGCTTTTTATGGGCTTCCTAACAAAGGGGGTGAATACATACGCACATGCCAATTTTCTGTTTTCTATTTCTAAACAATAGTTTTATTTGTCCATCCAGTTCGGCCTGTTATCCTGCAAGTTGATCCAGAGGAAGGCAAAAATTCCCTGTGAGGTAGAGGCTAATTTTCCTTATTTTAGCAGAAAAAATCAGGCATCAGAATAACTCCCTGGATCCCTGACCCCTCTCTAGTAGCTATAGCCTGTAATATTATTACGCTCCAGAAATACATCCAGGCCCCTCTTGAATTCCTTTATTGTACTCACCATCACCACCTCCTCAGGCAGAGAGCTCCATAGTCTCACTCCTCTTACCGTAAAGAATCCTCTTCTATGTTTGTGTACAAACCTTCTATCCTCCAGACGCAGAGGATGTCCCCTCGTCACAGTCACAGTCCTTGGGATAAATAGATGATGGGAGAGATCTCTGTACTGACCCCTAATAAATGTATACATAGTAATCAGATCTCCCCTCAGTCGTCTTTTTTCTAAAGTGAATAACCCTAATTTTGATAATCTTTCAGGGTACTGTAGTCCCCCGATTCCAGTTATTACTTTAGTTGCCCTCCTCTGGACCCTCTCCAGCTCTCCACTTAATTTAAATTCACACACTTAATACAAACACACACATGTGAACATTCACAAACTCAAATTTTTTTGTGTTCTTGTATGTGTGCTGCTCCCAAAAAACTTCAAACCAGTGAAGCATCGTGGTGGCAGCATCATGCTGGGGGGTCAGGGTGGAGGGAAAACTGAATGGAGCAAAGTCCAGAGATATTCTTAATGAGAACCTGATCCAGAGCTCTGGACCTCAGACTGGGCAGAAGGTTCTCCTTCCAACAAGACAATGGCCCTAAGCACACAGCCAGGACAACACAGGAACGGCTGAGGGACGGCTCTGGGAATGTCCTTGAAGGGCCCCAGACAGAGCCACTGGAACATCTCTGGAGAGGCCTGAAGATGGCTGTCCACCGACGGTCCCCGTGCAACCTGACAGAGCTGGAGAGGATCTGCAGAGAAGAACGGCCGAAAACCCCCAAATCCAGGTGTAAACCTCATGGCATTATCTCCAGACTGGAGACTGGAGACTGGAGGCTGGAATCACTGCCAAAGGGGCTAAAGACTTATGTCCCAAGTAAAGGGTCTGAAGACTTATGTCCCGAGTAAAGGGTCTGAAGACTTATGTCCCGAGTAAAGGGGCTGAAGACTTATGTCCCGAGTAAAGGGGCTGAAGACTTATGTCCCAAGTAAAGGGTCTGAAGACTTATGTCCTGAGTAAAGGGGCTGAAGACTTATGTCCCGAGTAAAGGGGATGAAGACTTATGTCCTGAGTAAAGGGGCTGAAGACTTATGTCCCGAGTAAAGAGGGGTTACTGTGTCCCCCTGATCCACTCATAACATTTGTTCTTGACTAAACCCAATAAATCTGTCCTTATAACTTGTTGGAGCAAAGACGGCGTTGAGGGCAGAGAGGTGAGACGTGGAGAATCATGTCTACCATGAAATAGTCGGCTGGAAGAGAGGACGTCCTGCATCATGGATCAACCAAGGGCGCTGTGACATCGGACAGAACAGCAGCGCTGACGCTTCTCTGATTTCATCTTCTCTGGAAGGAAAACAATGTAATTTCCTGTAGATGGCAGCGCTGCGCCTCCGGTCTCATCGTTCCAAATATTTGTGATTAACAAAAAAATAAAAAAAGTCAATATCGGAATCTATAATAAATGATCTGATGGTGAACGAGAGAATAAATCACCTCCCGACCCTGCAGCCTGTAATATCAGAGGAGGTGTCCCTGGCCGACATGAACTGGACACAGGGACAGTGTGATACGGAGTAAGTGTATCTAAGCTTATTGTATCTAATCCTATCCTGTGTGTTACTGTTTGCTCAGCTGTGTATCTAATCCTCTCATGTGCGTGGGCTTAGCCTGACTGTCGACATGCCGGATGCTTGATCTCGTACTCGCCGCTCCACAAGCCTGTGTTACATCACCTAATGCGTTCCAACTCTGCAACAATGGTGAAAATTTGCAAGAAGAAGCCCTCTGACCTACTAGAGACACCTATAAAGAGGGTGGGTAGGCGCAAGATGGTGCCGGGTCCCTCTTTAGAGTCCGACTCCATGGATGACTCAGATGTGGATAGCTCAGCCGACCATACAGCAGCCGTGCCTGACACTGACTTAGTCCTGCTGTCCCAGTCTGTTATCAGGTGGACACTGGCTCAAGTCCTAGCACCGGTACTTAAGGAACTGGGTGACATAAAGTATGAAATCAGACGCATCGGCAGTAAGGTTGAGGCACTTGAAACCAACCAGGCCTCACTTATTTCCTTCGGTATAGCAGTGAAGCAGAGTACGACTGCGCAGCTCGACTCTTGGATCAGATTGCGTGCTGATATTAGCTGCAGTCCCTTTGTAGTAGTAGGTCCCCACTTCCTTCAGTCAAAAACTTGGCTAGAGTCCGCGCTGCAATATAGGAAAGCTTAAGGGTAACACAAAAAATCACTGGCTCTGTTCAAGTTGCTTCCTCCAATCTCCTCCTTACCCTTCCTCCTTCGCAGCTTCCTAATCTCTGAACCAACGAGCGGTAGTGGACTCGAACCCGGACATTTTCGTAAAAGTCCGGGTTCGGGTTCGGTGTTTTCTTGGCGCTTTTTGAAAGGCTGCACAGCTGTTATGGAACCATGAACCAGACGTGCAACAGAGATAAGTGGAAATAAGAAGGCTTTATTGAAAAGCAAGCTGTAAGCAAAAGTCCAAACGGATGGCTAAACCGAAGCAGGGTCTTGCGTAGACAGAGGTCAGGAACCAGAAGGGTGGTCAGACGAAGCCTGGATCAGGGACCAGCAGGGTAGTCAGACGAAGCCAGGATCAGGAACCAGCAGGGTAGTCAGACGAAGCCAGGATCAGGAACCAACGGGGTAGTCAGACGAGGCCAGGATCAGGAACCAGAAGCAGCAGCAGTCTTAGAAGCATGTGAACACAGGAGGACCAAGCAAGGAACTGAAGCCACAGACCTCCTATATATATGAGCTGGGCATCCAGCTCCTTATATGAGCTGGGCATCCAGCTCCTCCCAGTGGGAAGGAGAAGCCGCAGGGTGGGAGGCTACAAGAAACCCAGAAACCAAGATGGCCGCCAGCACATGTCAAACGAAGGAGAACAGTGAGAAGGTAAGACCATGACAACAGCCAATCAACAAGCGTCATACTACTTGCCCCAAGAGGCCGTCACAGCCATGCCTACTATTGGCACGGCTGTGATTGGCCAGAGCAGCATGTGACCCAGCCTCTATATAAGCTGGAGTCACGTAGCGCCGCCCGTCACTCTGCTCTGATCAGTGTAGGGAGAGGTTGCAGCTGGACTTGTGATTTCAGGGACAGCATAGGAGAGAATCTAACTCAGCGATCTACAGACAAATAGTTGTGTGGGTGCAGGGCACTATCGGTTTACCCTGCCCTGAGCTCATTGACCAAAAATACAAACTTTTAGAATTCTGTTAGTTAGGTGGGTGGTGGCAGCCATTTTATGCATGCTCAGTGCACCAGCACTGCATCTGAGCTTTTGGGACATTGCAAATCACCATTTTTGGGGGGCAAACTACAACATCTGGATTAGTCAGTGTGCAATTTAAGGTAGAAATACACCCATCATTTTCTGGGGTTTGAAAAACAATTTTTTTTCCCTCCAAAAAACTGTATTTGCCAGATCTGCAAGTGTTAAAGAGGACCTTTCACCTGAAAATGAAAGTTAAACTAAAGCTATAGCCTTACTTACATGTCCCCGGTATTGCTTATTCAGTCATTCATTTTTCAATCAGTGCCCCCGTTTGTCCGCACTGCCCCCCGGAATACTTGCCGCCTTGTATGCTAATGAGCCATTCAGCTCAACTTGGCGGGCCTTCAAAAGTTCTTGGCATGGAGCGCATCCAATAAGCGCGCTCTGCTCTTAGCCAGGGAGAAGACGCTCCAGTTCTCGCGAGATGGCGCCGGCTTCGGATGGATGAAATTGCTCCCATTCTCGGGAATCTCGTGAGAACTGGAGCGTCTTCTCCCTGGCTAAGAGCGGAGCGCGCTGATTGGATTCGCTCCCGCGAGAACTTTTGAAGGCCCGCCCAGTTGAGCCGAATGGCTCATTATCATACAAGGCGGCAAATATTCCGGGGGGCATCGCGGACAAACTGGGGAACTGATTGAAAAATGAATGACTGAATAAGCAATACCGGGGGCATGTAAGTAAGGCTATAGCTTTAGTTTAACTTTAATTTTCAGATGAAAGGTTCTCTTTAAATTCAAGTTTAATATATACAGCATTCATATTCTGTTAGCAAAAAAAGACTTTTTTGGGCAATCTACAACATCTGGATTAGTCAGTGTGCAATTTAAGCTAGAAATACACCCATCGTTTTTTTCAAAAAACAGTATTTGCCAGATCTGCAAGTGTAAAATTAAAGTTAAATATATACAGCATTCAGTAAGCAAAAAAAGACTTTTTGTGCAATCTACAACATCTGTATAGGCCGAATGCACACGGCCGTGTTCCGCGGCCGAGAGCGGTGGTGTGGTGTGCATTCGGCCTTAGTGTGCAATTTAAGCTAGAAATACACCCATCATTTTCTGTGGTTTAAAAAACACTCCTTTTTGACAAAAAACACTATTTTCAGGCCTTGCAGCATCAGCACGTGTGAAATTCCAGGCTTATATACTGCTGTCAATTTCAGTTGTTAAACAAACAGTCGTTTGGGCTCCAAAAAATTTGTTGGCAGCCTTTGATGCAGATGTCATTGTGAGATACCCCCTTAATATATTTGGGTTACATTCAGAGATTTTAAATACAGCCATTTGGTGCACCAATATTGAATTCAGGCCTACACTGGTTCAGGCCGTGTGAGATACCCCCTCTACATACAGGGGTTTAAATTAGCCATTTAAAATACAGCCATTTTGTGCAAAGAAATCTTTAATTGAGGCCTAGTCTGGTTCATGCCGTGTGAGATACTCCCTTTACATACTGTCATTCTTTTTTTACTATTAAGTAAACACCCATTTAGGGCAAGATCCTAAATTCAAAAAATATGAGGAGATCATCAAATAAGGGATGTGGCCCAGGTCATGGTGCTGCTGGTGGAGCTCCTGTTGCAGGGAGAGGACGTGGTCGATCTGTGCCAGCTACAAGTACAGGCGATAGTAGATTGGGTTGCTGACAGTGGATCCAGTTCCTTCACATTGTCTCCCACCCAGTCTCCTGCTGAAATAACACAGTTGGCACCTGCAGCCGATGTCCATCAGTCTTTCACCTCACCCTCTTGCAAATCAGCCAAGCAGTCTGAGCCCCAAGTCATGCAGCAGTCTCTTCTGCTTGTTGATGACTCTGTTAGCAGGGTTTCCCAGGGACATCCACCTAGCCCTGCCCCAGAAGTGGAAGAGATTGAGTGCACCGATGCCCAACCACTTATTTTTCAAGATGAGTACATGGGAGGACCCTCGCAGCACGTCTCGGATGATGACGAAACACAGGTGCCAACTGCTGGGGCATTCTGCAGTGTGCAGACCGACAAGGAAGTCAGGGGTGAAGTCTGGGTGGAATATAATGTCGAGGACGATGAGGTTCTCGACCCCACATGGAATCAAGGTCATGCGAGTGACCGATGTAGTTTGAAGGAAGAGGTGGTGGTCGCACAGAGCCACCAGCACAGCAGAAGATGGAGCAGGGTGCAAAAGCGGAGCGGCCGCCCTCTAGACAGTACGCCTCCTACTGCCCACCGCAGCAAGGGACCGAGCACACCAAAGCCAGCTCCAAGGAGTTCCCTGGCGTGGCAGTTCTTCAGACAATGTGCTGATGACAAGACACGAGTGGTTTGCACGCTGAAGCCAGGCATAAACGTTCTCAACCTGAGCACAACCTGCATGACCAGGCATTTAAGTGCAAAGCACAAGCTGCAGTGGAGTAGACACCTCAAAAACCAAGAAAGGTCTCTGGCTTCTTCTGCTTCCTCTTCTGCTGCAGTCGCGGCCGCTTCATCCACCTCTGGAGTGGCAGTGCCACCTGGCATCCCACAAACAGAGGATCTGCCAGCAACACCAACACCTGGGTCACCAAGTGCAATGAGCAGGACACTGGGTCAGTGGGGTTGCTATGTAGTAGGTCAATTTTTTATGTGTATAAGTTTGTGACGCCAGTTGCAGCTTGCGCAGGTACTATAGCAGGGCCCTTTAAGATGGTGTAGCTCAGATACCAGGTGAGGAATGCCAGAGGGGGAATAATGTCTCTATGCAGTGTCAACGGTGTTTCCTACCTTGGTACGGCTGGACTCCTGTATCCCGGCTCACATGCAACAAATTGAGTGTGTTGTTAATAGGACATCTTTCATCATCTGAGGGGGAGATTTGTTGTTATATATCTGGATGACATACTAATTTATTCTCCAGACATGAAGACTCAACAGGATCATGTGAGACAGGTGTTACAGAGTCTAAGAGAGAATAAATTGTATGCGAAGATGGAAAAATTTGTATTTGCTGTACAGGAAGTGCAATTTCTGTGTTACCTGCTCTCACCCTCAGGTTTTCGTATGGATCCCAAGAAAGTCCATACAGTGTCGGTCTGGGATTGACCCAAAAATCTGAAAGAGCTTATGCGGTTTTTGGGATTCACCAACTACCATAAATTTATCTTGAAATTTTCAATAGTGATGGACGAACATCTGCTGGGACTTGTGCTTTGGTTATGAGCTGCCACAGGACACACCTAGGGAAGCAAAAAGCTAAGAAGACCAAGCTCCAGAAGCATGTAAGATTCATATACTGGGATCCCCGGTTCAGCCGCAGGGCCGGCTCACTGTATTAGCCCCTCTTCTCAGCCCAACCCGTGTCCTGCAGTGGACTGGGTGCAGGAGAGAGGTGAGAGTGAGGTATCCAATACGGTGATAAGCTCTGTCTCTTTTTGCAGTAACAGCGATGGAGCTGGTGCGGCACTGGCTGAAAAGTCGGACAGGAAGGTTGCGGTAGGCAATAAAAAGATAGGCTCTGGCTCTCGAGTTTGCTCCCTGATGGGAGGAAGAAGCTCCTTGCCAGAGTTGGCTGTGAGAGCTCCTGTGGCGCTAACCGCTGATGATGCTGTTCCATTGGGGCAGCAGAGGCATGAAGGAGCTGCCTGTGCTATGTCAGTTATGCCTCCCAATTAAGGACTAGAACTGCGACTAAAACCCTCGTTTTGCATTGGCGCTGTTATTCCAGATGAGCGGCGGCATGAAAAAAACAGATCAGCAGCATCTGGGTTCGGATCAGCTGTGCCCAAAATTTGTAAATGATGGTCTCTTGATGTTTTGACTGAAATTATCCACAAAGAGGAAGTCAGTCTGGTGATTGAGGGGCTTGCTCCCAAAAAATCGCCAGGTCCAGATGGCTTAAAATCTGAGTTTTATAAGACCTTAGCTCCCTTCTTGACTGAGGTATTCAATGAGTATCTCTCCTCAGGCACTTTACCAAAGTCAATGAGAAGGTCGGATCATTCTTTCGAAGGGTAAAGATCCATTTCACATTGAGAATTGGCATCCCATAGCGCTCCGTGGTGTGGACAGAAAGATTCTGGTGAAGGTGCTATGTAATTGGTTGGTGAAGTTTGTGCCCTAACTCCTTTCTGGGGCCCAGCTCCTTTCTGTTCCAGGCCACAGTACTTTTAGTGCTGTGCTCAGTGTCTGTGAGGCCAGGGAGCAGGGCATGGCAGGTCATGGGAAGGGGTACATGCTGTCCTTGGATCAGGCAAAAGCATTTGATCTTGTTGACCACAAGTACCTCTGGTCTGTCCTTCAGAGATATAGCCTGCCGGGTTTGTTGATTGGCTTAAGCAGGGGGAGAGAGTTTCGTGCTTGTAAACGGTTGGATTGGCTGTCCTTTCGAGGTGGGATCCGGGGTTCCCCAGGGTTGTCTTTGAGCCCGCTATTGTACGTGTTCGCAATTGATCCCTTCCTTGGAAGGGTTGATCGTGGGCCGTTGGCGGGTGTCAGGATTTACCAGGCAGCCCCAGGAGGCCACAATGAGGGTGGGCGTAGGCTGATGACGTAACTATCTTTGTATCTTCGCAAGGGGAGGCAGAGTGGGTGCTGTCAGAGGTAGACCACTACTCATAGTCATCTAGTTCCAAGATCAACCAGGATAAGTGTGAGTCTCTGGCTGAGAGGAGGAGATCCTGGTTTTAATCTCCCAGACACCCTTCCAGAGCCCCAGGAGTCTACAAAAGCCCTCGGCATTGAATTTGGCCAGAGGGATTACCCTCAACATAATTGGGATAGCAGGCTTAAGATTGCCGCTCAGAGGATGGACCAGTGGAAGGGTTGGTCTTTGACCCTCAGGGAAAGGGTGAACATTATCAAAATCTACCTGAGCCCTTTGCTGTTATACTGTATATGGGCAGTGTGTGCAACTCGAGTCTACAGTCTGTTCTTCCAGATGTTATTTTGAAATAGACTGAACCTTCTGAAGAGGGAGGTTACTTACCATACAAGGAGACTAGTAGGGTTGGATATGGTCAACCCTGTGGTTTTCCTGGTGAACACCTTTATTAAGATTAACCTCGCAAGCCTTTGGAAAGAGAGGGCTCCTCCGTTGGTGGTCTCCTGTCGGGAATGGTTTTGCCTTTCTTCCAGGAATGGGAAACAGTGGGGCAAGGAGGAGAAAGGAAAGATATCCACACACCACATGGGCATCTCTTGGCTTATGCTGCCCTGGTTCTGAAAGTTTTACATCAGTGGGGTCTGGGGATGTGGGAAATCAGGACCAAAGGGTTCTGTTGACCCATTTCCAGAAACCTATAGCCCTCAGGGACTGCCCAAGTTGGGATCTGGGGGTCGGGTCACAGCTTTTGATTTCCATCAGGATCCCCTTAAAGTTTTTAGACTTGACTTGGTGCTGCTTGCATGGGAAACTGTGCGTGAGGGACAATCTAAAGTGTAGAAGCTCTGAGTACAGGGGGTGTCTCTGGGGGAAGTACAGTGAAGTGTTGGAGAGCATGGACCACTTCCTGCTTCATTGTCCCTTTAACACAGAGGTGTACACCAGGGTGGGGACCTCCATCGGCTGGCCTAGGCTGGTCACTCTTTCCTATGCGGAATGGGCCTATGGAGCATTCGGACACTTTAGTGGTAGAGACCGCTGCACTTTATTCCTAGTCAGCTGAGTGGTCAAGTACTACGCATGGCATGCACAATATTTAGTCTCAACGCAGCGCAAAATGAGGTGGTTAGGAACATTCTAGGAGACTTGGTGAAGGTGTGCTCTCTGGAGTATGAGAGGTTGGGGGCGGGTAGAGCCTCTCTTCTCTGGAGGGGTTTTGCCTTTGGGGTAACCTAGCCTGTTCTCTCCCTTCCCGGTGGTGGGCTGATGCTGTCACTTTCGATTTTTGTTATGTTTCGGTGGCTGTACGAGGAGATAGGGCTTGCAGGCGCTTAACCTGGGCATTAGTGGTTGTGTGTGGCTGAAAAGCCTCACTATGGGTGGTTCCTCCATGTAGTTTAGTTTATATGTATATATTGGTATGTAGTGTGTATATATAGATTGTATATTTGTATGGTGATGTATGTATTTTTTTATTTGGGTTTTGTTGGGTGTAATGTTAGGTTGGTACACAAACCAGCGGGTGTGAATCCACTGTGCCATGTGTCTTACCTCCTCTAAGGGCATTGTCTACGTGAATCCCTCGTTCTTCACAGTACCCCTGATGATGGGGATAGACTTTTCCAAGGGGAAAACCAGGCCGCTACCTCTTGAGGATGATTGGCACACAAGGCAGCTGGTCCAGGTGGACCAGGAGGTACCTGAGCAAGGTACCAGAGGTACAGATGTAGTCAGCAGGCCGAGTCGTAACCAGGCGTAACAGTGCAGGACCAAAGGATGAGGAAGAGACAAAGACAAACAAGCAATAGGTCCGGGCAGGCGGCACAGGTACAGGTCAGGCAATCCGGTTCGGCAATAGGAGAGTCAAGGCAAGCAGGCAGGTATCAAACAGGCAGCAGAGTCCAGGAACACAAGCATGGGTCAGGTACACAGGAACACAAGCAGAGATATCAGCAACCTTTGCAGGACACAAAGACCTTGACACTCAGGCATCTGGGAAGGGGACTAAGCCACTAATATACATGCCACGAGGGCTAGAATTGGTCAGCGAGGTCAACCCATTAAGCACAGGAAGTGATGTGTGCCGGCACTTAATGAAGTGCTGCAGGGAACAAGCAGCAAGCATGCTGTGGCCAGGGCTGAAAGGAAGCTGTGGAGTGGATCCCAGAACAAACAATGCCACTAAATCAGAGCCCAGGACTGCAGCGGTAAATAGGAAAGCACTGGCAGCAGATCACCGCTGAACACGGCACCCGGAACAGCGGCAGTAAGCAGGGGAACAGCAGCTGCTGTTATAGGTTGGGTGGTGGGTAAATGGAGGGGAAAGGGGTGGGTTATGGGACATTGAGTACTTTTGGGGTATATGAGAAAATCCTGGGTTGGTTCATGTACGTCTGTTATCATGTATGCGGGACCAGCTCAGGGCCACCAAAACAAAAAAATTATGTGTGTGTTGTGTTGTATTGGGTGTTGGTGTGTGGGATTTTTGTAAGATTTCTGTATTTTGTTGTATTTTGTTGTGTGTAGGTAAAATACAACCGGATCAGGAACGGAAATTGTAAATACTGTATATAGTTGGTGTTCTGTGGGGGAGTGAGAGTTAGGTTGGACCAGTGTTGTCTGTACCCTGCTGAGGTACATGTTATGAGGAACAGGTTATGTTCTGTGTATTTGGTTTGTGTTATATTATAGTGTGATTTATGTATGTATTTATGTATGTATTTATTTGTTATCTTTTTAAAATTTTAATAAAATAAATTCAGAAGATAGAACTCAGGATCAGTACAGGATATATAGTGCAATATATGACATTTTCAGAGTTATATTTTTGGATCTTTGATAGCAGGTCACTGTGATTTATATCAATTATGAAATAGGTCATTATATCTGCGGATATTAATGGTTTCAGGAGAAACAATGTTACAGTTTAGCTTCTACTTAGGACAGAGTGAAACATTACCTGACAGAAGGCGAATTGAAGCCGTTGAATAGAATAACTCTCACAAAGTCATTCTGTGTCAGTGCCCCTTCATGGAAGAAATGCGTTCTATCGCTGAAACCCTTCATGTATGTCATTAAGTTGTCTGAAACTACCTCAGAGATCTATAAAGAGAACACCAAATGTTCCAAGCTTCCTACTTAACTCCACAGCTGACTAATTCCAGCGCCATCGCCTCGCTCTATGACTAAATTGTTTCGCACATAAAATAGAGAAAGTGCTCGTACCTTTGTTAATGTGCAATCAGAAGCTGCACGGGCAATATTGTTCTTATGTAATGTATTGTGCCGCGGCTCTGCTCCACCTGCGCAAATCACACGGAATGTCAGCCCACAATTACCGGATATTAGTTCATAGATGATCAATGGATGATGTTGAGGGCTGTCTACTGTATATACAGCATGGTGGGGGCTGGGGGTGTCTACTGTACATACAGCACGGTGAGGGGTGTCTACTGTATATACAGCACGGTGAGGGGTGTCTACTGTATATACAGCATGGTGAGGGCTGGGGGTGTCTACTGTATATACAGCATGGTGGGTGGGGGAGTGTCTACTGTATATACAGCATGGTGAGGGGTGTCTACTGTATATACAGCATGGTGAGGGGTGTCTACTGTATATACAGCACGGTGAGGGGTGTCTACTGTAAATACAGCATGGTGAGGGGTGTCTACTGTATATACAGCATGGTGAGGGGTGTCTACTGTATATACAGCATGGTGAGGGGTGTCTACTGTATATACAGCATGGTGAGGGGTGTCTACTGTACATACAGCATGGTGAGGGGTGTCTACTGTACATACAGCATGGTGAGGGGTGTCTACTGTATATACAGCACGGTGAGGGGTGTCTACTGTACATACAGCATGGTGAGGGGTGTCTACTGTATATACAGCATGGTGAGGGGTGTCTACTGTATATACAGCATGGTGAGGGGTGTCTACTGTATATACAGCACGGTGAGGGGTGTCTACTGTATATACAGCATGGTGAGGGGTGTCTACTGTATATACAGCATGGTGGGGGGTGTCTACTGTACATACAGCACGGTGAGGGGTGTCTACTGTATATACAGCATGGTGGGGGGCGGGGGGTGTCTACTGTATATACAGCATGGTGGGGGGCGGGGGGTGTCTACTGTATATACAGCACGGTGAGGGGTGTCTACTGTATATACAGCATGGTGGGGGCTGGGGGTGTCTACTGTATATACAGCACGGTGAGGGGTGTCTACTGTATATACAGCACGGTGAGGGGTGTCTACTGTATATACAGCATGGGGGGGTCTACTGTATATACAGCATGGTGAGGGGTGTCTACTGTATATACAGCATGGTGGGTGGGGGGTGTCTACTGTATATACAGCATGGTGAGGGGTGTATACTGTATATACAGCATGGTGGGGTCTGGGGGTGTCTAGTGTATATACAGCACGGTGAGGGGTGTCTACTGTATATACAGCATGGTGAGGGCTGGGGGAGTCTACTGTATATACAGCATGGTGGGGACGGGGGGTGTCTACTGTATATACAGCACGGTGAGGGGTGTCTACTGTATATACAGCATGGTGGGGGCTGGGGGTGTCTACTGTATATACAGCATGGTGGGTGGGGGAGTGTCTACTGTATATACAGCATGGTGGGGGCTGGGGGTGTCTACTGTATATACAGCATGGTGGGTGGGGGAGTGTCTACTGTATATACAGCATGGTGAGGGGTGTCTACTGTATATACAGCATGGTGGGGGCTGGGGGAGTCTACTGTATATACAGCATGGTGGGGGCTGGGGGTGTCTAATGTATATACAGCACGGTGAGGGGTGTCTACTGTATATACAGCATGGGGGGGTCTACTGTATATACAGCATGGTGAGGGGTGTCTACTGTATATACAGCATGGTGGGTGGGGGGTGTCTACTGTATATACAGCATGGTGAGGGGTGTATACTGTATATACAGCATGGTGGGGTCTGGGGGTGTCTAGTGTATATACAGCACGGTGAGGGGTGTCTACTGTATATACAGCATGGTGAGGGCTGGGGGAGTCTACTGTATATACAGCATGGTGGGGACGGGGGGGTGTCTACTGTATATACAGCACGGTGAGGGGTGTCTACTGTATATACAGCATGGTGAAGGGTGTATACTGTATATACAGCATGGTGGGGGGTGGGGGGTGTCTACTGTATATACAGCACGGTGAGGGGTGTCTACTGTATATACAGCATGGTGGGGGCTGGGGGTGTCTACTGTATATACAGCACGGTGAGGGGTGTCTACTGTATATACAGCACGGTGAGGGGTGTCTACTGTATATACAGCATGGTGAGGGCTGGGGGAGTCTACTGTATATACAGCATGGTGGGGACGGGGGGTGTCTACTGTATATACAGCACGGTGAGGGGTGTCTACTGTATATACAGCATGGTGAAGGGTGTATACTGTATATACAGCATGGTGGGGGGTGGGGGGTGTCTACTGTATATACAGCACGGTGAGGGGTGTCTACTGTATATACAGCATGGTGGGGGCTGGGGGTGTCTAATGTATATACAGCACGGTGAGGGGTGTCTACTGTATATACAGCATGGGGGGGTCTACTGTATATACAGCATGGTGAGGGGTGTCTACTGTATATACAGCATGGTGGGTGGGGGGTGTCTACTGTATATACAGCATGGTGAGGGGTGTATACTGTATATACAGCATGGTGGGGTCTGGGGGTGTCTAGTGTATATACAGCACGGTGAGGGGTGTCTACTGTATATACAGCATGGTGAGGGCTGGGGGAGTCTACTGTATATACAGCATGGTGGGGACGGGGGGTGTCTACTGTATATACAGCACGGTGAGGGGTGTCTACTGTATATACAGCATGGTGAAGGGTGTATACTGTATATACAGCATGGTGGGGGGTGTCTACTGTATATACAGCACGGTGAGGGGTGTCTACTGTATATACAGCATGGTGGGGGCTGGGGGTGTCTACTGTATATACAGCACGGTGAGGGGTGTCTACTGTATATACAGCACGGTGAGGGGTGTCTACTGTATATACAGCATGGTGAGGGCTGGGGGAGTCTACTGTATATACAGCATGGTGGGTGGGGGAGTGTCTACTGTATATACAGCATGGTGAGGGGTGTCTAATGTATATACAGCACGGTGAGGGGTGTCTACTGTATATACAGCACGGTGAGGGGTGTCTACTGTATATACAGCATGGTGGGGGCTGGGGGTGTCTACTGTATATACAGCACGGTGAGGGGTGTCTACTGTATATACAGCACGGTGAGGGGTGTCTACTGTATATACAGCATGGGGGTGGGGGGGTGTCTACTATATATACAGCATTGTGGGTGGGGGGTGTATACTGTATATACAGCATTGTGGGTGGGGGTGTATACTGTATACAGCATTGTGGGTGGGGGGTGTATACTGTATATACAGCATTGTGGGTGGGGGTGTATACTGTATATACAGCATTGTGGGTGGGGGGTGTATACTGTATATACAGCATTGTGGGTGGGGGGGTGTCTACTGTATATACAGCATGGGGTGGGGGGGTGTCTACTGTATATACAGCATGGGGTGGGGGGGTGTCTACTGTATATACAGCATTGTGGGTGGGGGGTGTCTACTGTATATACAGCATTGTGGGTGGGGGGTGTATACTGTATATACAGCATTGTGGGTGGGGGGTGTATACTGTATATACAGCATTGTGGGTGGGGGTGTCTACTGTATATACAGTGACTCCGGTCCTGTCTTCTCTAACTAGCCGTTGTCTCCCTGACACTAATCTGGCTGTAATCTGTGTTTGCAGGTGAGATTTCCTTTCTGGCGCTCTGTCCGACGTCCTTTCCCATCAATATATAACCTTAAAAACCACATGCATTTCCTGTCTGGTGCCTTTGACTAAATCGATTTGCTGAGCAAATCGAAATTAACAAAGTGGACTTCTATCTGAATTTCAGGAGAAATTTGATTCGTCATGAAGGTGCATTTCCTCGCGCTTCGTGGTAATCAATCAATTTTTCCAGAAATGGCGGTAAAAAAAACAAACCCATACTCACCTCATCGATTTGATCATGGAGAGGCCGTCTTGTTTGAAGAAAACACGCCAAATCTTGTGCACTGACGTGTGACATCACCACATCATCCTACAGGCGGGGTGTGGTGATGTCATCAGTGATGAAGTCACGGCATCCGCCCAGCATGATGACGTGGTGACGACGGCGCGCACAAGATTTGGCGCATTTTATTCAATCAATATGGCCATGACCGCCACCCTACGATCAGATCGATGAGGTGAGTATGGTGTTTTTTTAAACCCCTGATCACCCTCTGAAAGGCCTCAATGTGACTCTCAGATTCCGCGATCAGCATTGAATGAGGCAGCTGAGGGGTTCAGTGGACCAGTGATGGGAGGCAGCGCAATTGCCGTTCCCTGTCATCGCAACCGCTACTTACAATGCAATGCGATTCGTGATGAAGTACTTTGTAACAAATCTAATTTCTTGTCTAAGTTCGGCGAAGCAGCTGAATCAAATTTTTAAAAACTTCGCTCATCACTTCCTTGGACACGTGTCCCGTATAGCCCATCCTGATTGGCAGAGACTGACTGCAAAGCATTATGGGCAAGCCCACCTGCCAAGATGCAGCCCAGGGTCATGTCATCCTCCTTCATTTTCCCTCTCCTGCTGTAAAACTAAAGACGCCATTTTGAGCAACGTGTTCAGAACTAATCCCAAGATGATCGGATTTGCTCGAATCTGAATTTTTTGGGGAAATTTGCATTGAATTCTAATTAAGAATGTATTCACTCATCACTCCTGCCAGACACAGTGTTCACACTAAGGGTGCATCCTCTGCGGGATCTCAATACCGGAAAAGAAAAACGCAGATGTGAGAGTAGCCTTAGTTATTTAGCTGGAAGCACTATTGGCCCCTGAGTGCTGGGGCCCCAGTGCTCTGTCTGTAATCACTGTGGCTATAGGACTTGTAATATGGGATGAGCAGTAGAGAGCACAGACATTGTCAACATGGGCTACAGAAAAAATTATAGGGGAAAGATCAGATTTTTAGTTTAGGAAAAATATTTTTTATTAGAAACTTTTTAAAAGTTTCCACTTTTTTTTTCATTTGGACGAGCTTAACCCTTTCTTTGCTTTTGATAAAACCTTTACAGAAGCAATTACAAGCTCCGAATTTGAGATGGAAAATTAAAACTCTTTCCGGCTTATAATTGGTGTGAGTTATTGTAGTGTAGACATGAGTCACTATACGGGAAGCTCCGCTGCTGACGCTCTCGCCTACGCAGCCCACGTCCGTCTCTTATAGTCTCCATAGAGCTCATTAAAGGGATATAGCATTGGATGGAGACATAAACGTCAGGCATAGGAAAAAAAAGTATCAAATTGCCAAAACTCATATCGTCTGCATGATTGGTGGATATAAGTTAATTTGCGTAGTAGAATAAATCTACGTAAACAGCTGAGATCCAATGATAAGGGGAGTCCAAAAAGTGGCAAATTAATTAAATCTGACTACAAAGAGAACAACAGCACTAAAAACAGTAAATGTGCAAGATATCGATTCCTACACTCCCGCCACCTGCAAGACTCCTGCATCATGATAAAAAGACAGAAAATGTGACAAGAAGCTACGATATACAAAAAGGGCCCCTACAATCGCCATGCAGATTTGATCCCAGGCCCCCTGCACCAGTCCTAACCACTGAGCCACCAGCAGCTGCCTGCCCTCAGATCCCTGGTTCTTTACATGATATTGTTGGTGTCATTTTATTTGTTGTTTTGCAATGTTTTTCCTCATTTTTATAGCGTTAAGTAACTCTTCTTCTGCCATCTAGGAGACCTGACCCTGTACAAGGTGAAGACTTGGAACACTCGTGTGAGGATGACATTACTACCTGCATTCATTAATCAAACAGGGGATGTTATCAGCACCTACATTTCCCACAATATGGAGAACTAGTTCACCCTGAGCAGTTTTGGTGGGTAAAACATTGCAACATTTTTTTGGGTGGGCCCTGCGATTTTTTTTTGGTCCTAGGGATAACTAGAGATGAGCGAATCAAAGTTGACGAAGTGGAATTCGATCCGAATTTCAGGAAAAATCACCCACAATGCCATGCATGCAGCCAATCAGCAGCCAGCCCTGTGATGTCATAGCCCTATAAATAGCCTCAGCCATCTTGGATTCTGCCATTTTCCAGTGTACTTAGTGCAGGGAGAGACGTCAGCAGGCGCTAGGGACAGTGCTAGGAAAGACTTGAAAACTTTTATTTTGCTGTAAAGAAGTTCAGGGAAAGGATAAGGAGGAATCATTCCACAGTACTGAAGCAGAACAGGGTTCAGTAGGGGAGGTTACAGCCTGGGTAATAGGAACAATCCTATTACACCTTGCTGCACTGACTGCGGATCCACATTGCCATCATACAGCTCTGTAATTCCAGCAAACCGTTCTTGTTATTGGGGTACAAGTGCTGTGTGATACAGTCATTAACAGGGGTTCTTACAAAGAAATATTTCTACATCTTATTTGCCCTTGTGCGGTGCAGTTATAAAGCCTTTTTTAGCTTGTATTAGTGGGAAAAAAGGGCTTATTAGCCGTTGTGAGAAAATTGCAGACTTTTTTTGGGTGTATTAATTTCCTTTTTATTCATTTATTTGATCTAACAGTATGTCAGACAGAGAAGTGCCAGGCCCTGCACAGGGGAGTGGCAGAGGCCTAAATGTTTCTGGCGCAGGCAGAGGTCGCAGCAGAGTAAGGGGCCGTGGCAGCAGGAGCCGCAGCGAGAGGCCTGAGCTCCCGGTGTCATCTAGCGGTCATGTCTTGACCAGCAACCCAGCGGTTCTTGAATGGTTGACTCGGTCATCTACTTTGTCCCAAGTGACATCAGACACCCCCGGCCAAGAGTCGGTGTGTTCGTCAGACACAACCCTTAGTTGGCATGGTGCAGCATCCCACTTATGTGTGTATAAGTGGTCCCTTTAAATTTTTGTATATGTGTTTAAATGTATTGTAATTCCAGGCTGGCATTGTCATTGCATTTATTCGCCCCAAGGTGGTGCTGGTGCCACATATTATATATAACTGGGGGTGTTCTAATAAGGAAGTAGTAGGAGAGTGTGGAGGAAGTGTGTAGAAAGGAAACAGAGAGGAGAAGGAAGTGTATGGAGGAGCAGAGCAGTCCAAGACGTAGCTGCCTTTCTTTACTCTGGGCCCTGATCAAGCCTGCAGAGGACAGACCAAGTAGTCACAGCAGCCCAGCTCAGACAAGTGAGTCTTTGTACGAATATAAAGCAAGTCTATTAAAGATTAGAGCTGAGTCTAGCCAAGGGACTTCACAAGCACCAGTGACCAAGCGGAATTTAAAGGTACCTGGACACAACTGGATGATTAGTGTGCAGAATTATCCTTTTTCACTAAAGGCCTTCTGGGACATAGTGAACCTGAATATTTCAGGAGAGAATCCTGTGTAAAATAATGTAGCAGAGAGTTTGCCTGCCACGAGGGAGAACGCCCTTATTGGATTGCACATTATAAAGTAAGGAAACCATTATATTCCATACCTAAGTGCTAGAGATTGGACTTAAAGTAGAACTATCTAAGAAGAGAACTTTTGTCTTGCCTCTAAAGTAACAGCATTAGGAAAACTCCTCAACTGATAATGGCCAGACCTGTTGTAAGAATTACAGCTAAACTAATCTCTGAATCCTACTTTATGCCATATAAGTGCACTGTATTGATGAATTGTACCAACGGTCCGGAGACAGTTGATTTAACTAAACGATCAACTGTTTTATTACTACCAACTCCTCATCTCTTCCATCACCACCATTTGCACCTTACGGTGCTGGCATCACAAACGAACACAGTGGCCCAGCAACCAAATCACCTTAAACACCTATACCATCAAGGGCACTTCAACTTCCATCTGGCTGGTGTTCCCTGCAATAGAGAGTGCCCGGGGGGATTTAGTGCTGTCCTTCCCTCCACTTCACTGCCAGCCAGAGAGGCTCTGATAACTGTAAATGAACTACTACCCCCATCGGACCACTGCAACTCATATGTTGCCCCTGCGGTCCGGTTCACTGCAATGGCCCGGGACCAGGCCCTGTGCCCTCACCTGTCCTCAACCTGCCTCTGTCCTTTTCTTTTCCCTCAGCCAGAGAAGTATTGTATGCTGTAGGCTCAGCCCCACTATACAGTGAGTACAAGCTACTAGATGACAGTCAGCAGCTACTGGCCAGCCAAGATGTGAAGGAGACATCCGTCGCTTCCTCCGGTAGGCGGGCAAGTAGTGATGAGGAGAGTGGGAGCTGGTGTTGCGAGTGGTCAGGCTCCTGACCCAGTGACCGTCGAGGAGGACATCAGTAATGTGCAGACAATACTCAATGATGATGATGTAGCTGATCACACTTGGGAGCCGGGTGAATTAGGGGCTTCATCATCATTGGGAGAAGAGGGTGTCAGCTTGCCCGTGAGGCAGCAGCGGAGCCAGCGGACCCTGGCAGCAGTGGGAGGTCGGGAGCCAAACGTGCCGGGGTAGACCACCTACTTTGCAGGATCCTACCTGCCCGAAAAGTAGTGGTGCAGGGGTTCACGGAAGCAGCGGCGGTAACAGTCAGTCAGTGAGGAGTGTTGGGGGTAAAATCACCTACTCGGCAGTGTGGCAGTTTTTTGTTAAGCTCCCAGGGGAGGTGAACATGGCCGTTTGTAGAATCTGTGGGCAGAAGGTGAAGCGTGGCCAGGGTGCCAATGTTGGCACCACGGCCCTGTGTAAACATATGCATTGTCACCATATAGTGGCCTGGGAGAACCGTGGCTCCGATGTGGTGGTCCAGCCTGCTGAAGCAACCACTGCATCACCCAGTGGCACGCAGCCGATTTCAGGGAGTCAAGGCTCCACTACCTCAGCTGAAGGGAGGTATCTGTCCTTCCCATCATCTGCTGGTCCTGATGCTCCTCCTCCTCCTCATCGCTCATTCCGTCAGGAATCGATCATCAAAGCGATTGCCAAGAGACAACAGTATGTGGGCACTCATCCAACGGCGCAAAAGCTGAACGTGCTCCTGTCCAAGTTGCTAGTGCTGCAGTCCCTCCCTTTTCCAAGTGGTAGAGTCTGCACCTTTCACAGAACTGATGGCTTGTGCCGAGCCGAGGTGGAGAGTCCCAACCCAAGCCATAATTTCTTTGCCAAAAAGGCAGTACCAGCCCTGCTCCATGTCCTTCATCAAGAAATTGAATCCTGGCTTCCTTCGCGACAACTCAAAATCGGAACCATGGTGACCGACAACGGGAAAAACATGATGTCGGTGCTGCTTCAAGGAGGGCTGAGCCATGCGCCCTGCATGGCACACGTGTTCAATCTGGTTGTCAAGCAGTTCCTGAAGTCTTCCACCTATCTGCAAGACATCCTTTAAATGGCCAGGAAATTTTGCATGCACTTCAGCCACTCGTCAGGGGACTGGAGACGCCTACATCTCACGGCCACATGCGCCCTGTGGGGGCTGAACTGGAGGAGGACATTTGAGCACAGGTAATGTGTAGCGAAATGGGTGGTTTTTATACACAGGTGACAGGAGAGGAGGAGCAGGAGCAGCCAGAGGAGCTACAGGGGGCGATGGGGAAGATGGGGCAGAGGACCCAGACACACCGTGGCAGTTTGCAGTGGAGATGGAGGCAGGGAGTCCCTCCGAGTAACTCACACAAATAGCCCGATGCATGCTCAGTTGCTTGCATAGTGACAGCCGAATTGTCAGCATTCGGCAGAGTGTTCTACACCACTATACAGGCACAGTGTTCTACACCGCTATACAGGCACAGGCACAGTGTTCTATACCACTATACAGGCACATTGTTCTACACCGCTATACAGGCACAGTGTTCTACACCACTATACAGGCACATTGTTCTACACCGCTATACAGGCACAGTGTTCTACACCACTATACAGACACAGTGTTCTACACCACTATACAGGCACAGTGTTCTACACCGATATACAGGCACAGTATTCTACACCACTATACAGGCACAGTGTTCTACACCGCTATACAGGCACATTGTTCTACACCGATATACAGGCACAGTATTCTACACCACTATACAGGCACAGTGTTCTACACCGCTATACAGGCACAGTGTTCTACACCACTATACAGGCACAGTGTTCTACACCACTATACAGGCACAGTGTTCTACACCGCTATACAGGCACAGTGTTCTACACCCCTATACAGGCACATTGTTCTACACCGATATACAGGCACAGTGTTCTACACCACTATACAGGCACAATGTTCTACACCACTATACAGGCACAGTGTTCTACACCGCTATACAGGCACAGTGTTCTACACCGCTATACAGGTACAGTGTTCTACAACACTATAAAGGCACAGTGCTCTACTCCACTATGCAGGCACAGTGTTCTACACCGCTATACAGGCACAGTGTTCTACACCGCTATACAGGCACAGTGTTCTACACCACTATACAGGCACAGTGCTCTACTCCACTATGCAGGCACAGTGTTCTACACCGCTATACAGGCACAGTGTTCTACACCGCTATACAGGCACAGTGTTCTACACCGCTATACAGGCACAGTGTTCTACACCGCTATACAGGCACAGTGTTCTACACCGCTATACAGGCACAGTGTTCTACACCGCTATACAGGCACAGTGTTCTACACCGCCATACAGGCACAGTGTTCTACACCGCTATACAGGCACAGTGTTCTACACCGCTATACAGGCACAGTGTTCTACACCGCTATACAGGCACAGTGTTCTACACCTCTATACAGGCGCAGTGTTCTACACCGCTATACAGGCGCAGTGTTCTACACCGCTATACAGGCGCAGTGTTCTACACCGCTATACAGGCGCAGTGTTCTACACCGCTATACAGGCACAGTGTTCTACACCGGTATACAGGCACAGTGTTCTACACCGCTATACAGGCACAGTGCTCTACACCGCTATACAGGCACAGTGTTCTACACCGCTATACAGGCACAGTGCTCTACACCGCTATACAGGCACAGTGTTCTACACCGCTATACAGGCACAGTGTTCTACACCGCTATACAGGCACAGTGTTCTACACCGCTATACAGGCGCAGTGTTCTACACCGCTATACAGGCGCAGTGTTCTACACCGCTATACAGGCAGCAGTGTTCTACACCGCTATACAGGCACAGTGTTCTACACCGCTATACAGGCACAGTGTTCTACACCGCTATACAGGCACAGTGCTCTAACACCGCTATACAGGCACAGTGTTCTACCGCTATACAGGCACAGTGCTCTACACCTCTATACAGGCACAGTGTTCTACACCTCTATACAGGCACAGTGTTCTACACCGCTATACAGGCACAGTGTTCTACACCGCTATACAGGCACAGTGTTCTACACCGCTATACAGGCACAGTGTTCTACACCGATATACAGGCACAGTGTTCTACACCGCTATACAGGCACAGTGTTCTACACCGCTATACAGGCACAGTGTTCTACACCGCTATACAGGCACAGTGTTCTACACCCCTATACAGGCACATTGTTCTACACCGATATACAGGCACAGTGTTCTACACCGCTATACAGGCACAGTGTTCTACACCGCTATACAGGCACAGTGTTACACCGCTATACAGGCACAGTGTTCTACACCGCTATACAGGCACAGTGTTCTACACCGCTATACAGGCACAGTGTTCTACACCGCTATACAGGCACAGTGTTCTACACCACTATACAGGCACAGTGTTCTACACCACTATACAGGCACAGTGTTCTACACCACTATACAGGCACAGTGTTCTACACCACTATACAGGCACAGTGTTCTACACCACTATACAGGCACAGTGTTCTACACCACTATACAGGCACAGTGTTCTACACCGCTATACAGGCACAGTGCTCTACACCGCTATACAGGCACAGTGTTCTACACCGCTATACAGGCACAGTGTTCTACACCGCTATACAGGCACAGTGTTCTACACCACTATAAAGGCACAGTGTTCTACACCGCTATACAGGCACAGTGTTCTACACCGCTATACAGGCACAGTGTTCTACACCGCTATACAGGCACAGTGCTCTACACCGCTATACAGGCACAGTGCTCTACACCGCTATACAGGCACAGTGTTCTACACCACTATACAGACGCAGTGTTCTACACCGCTATACAGGCGCAGTGTTCTACACCGCTATACAGGCACAGTGTTCTACACCGCTATACAGGCACAGTGCTCTACACCGCTATACAGGCACAGTGTTCTACACCGCTATACAGGCACAGTGTTCTACACCGCTATACAGGCACAGTGTTCTACACCGCAATACAGGCACAGTGTTCTACACCACTATACAGGCACAGTGTTCTACACCGCTATACAGGCACAGTGTTCTACACCGCTATACAGGCACAGTGTTCTACACCGCTATACAGGCACAGTGTTCTACTCCCCTATACAGTCACAGTGTTCTACACCGCTATACAGGCTCTCTCTCTGCAGTCAGGAAATAGCTGTTTTTTATAGCAATTTGACACAAATAAATTCAGATCGAACCAAATTTTTCCGGAACATTCGGTAAACCGGCCGAATCGATATTTTGAGAAATTTACTAATCTCTAGTGATAACATTGTTGGTGAATTTTATCAGTCATCCTGTCGCAGAGAATGGTTGTCTCTTTTGTCATTTTTTTTCTGTTGTATCCTTTTTTGTGTCGCTTCAGGCTTTACATTTTTAGTTATTAAAGGTTATGTTTTAATAGATTCGCCTAATTTTTAATATTTGTGTCTTATAAATGGGATCACCACCATTGAGTGATGACATATCCTAGTTGGGAAAACCATGAAGCTACAGCTGGTGGCATAGATGATAGTGGAGTTGGCATTAGATGTCGCTGGGTTACCTACCATGGTTATACAATGTGGTGACCCCAACTCTTTACAAGGAGAAACCAATACTATGTCTTAATGGGGCCAGGTATGGTCCTACTGGTTTTACGAGAGTGGCTATGTAGGTTGACTGGTGACATGGCAACGCGTTTTAAAGCCTGGACCAAATGATGACCACAAGGATCATGATGATCGATGATGATCATTTTCCTTTAACAGCTGCCTTAATCGGTGCTGACACTTGTAACTTTCTCAGATCGTCCTTTAATCATGTTACATACAGAATTGCACAGAGATTTTCTCTGACCTTCAGGAAAGTTGCTTTATTACCAATGCAAATTAGACATTTCTAACAAGATTTCCTCACCTTGTTTGGCAGCTCTGGCTTCTAGACATCCTTAAAATATACTTCAGATTAAAATTAAATAATAGATGAGTGACAGATTGATAGGAAACTACCCAGGAAGGAGTTCGCTGCAGCCGTCGCAACTTGTTGTGGAGCTTTACTGATTGATTGTTTCATTGTCATTGAGTCTTTGGTGTGGGGAACGGACACAATGACAAGACATGTCTCCTGAATAATGGGATTTGTCTCTGCTCGTCCGAAACTGAGTTACAGCGCTGGTAATAAAATGTTACAAAAAATAAAGAAATCAATAAAGAAAATTAAATAAAAATAAATAATAAAATAAAAAAATATAAAATATTAATAGCTATAAATAAAAAAAAGAAAAAGAACATAATAAAATAAATAAAAGATAATAAATAAAAATTAATTGATAAAATAAATAAAAAAAAAAGAACAAAATAAAATAAAAAAATATAGATAAAATAAAATGTATACAAATAAATTAGTAAATGCATGATATTTGAGAAATCTGGAATGATTACATTTTTAGAAACAATTTTATAAAGGCCATACAAGGTAGGCAGAATGGATAGGCGCCATACAACAGCTGCTTGACTCAATATGAGGGCATAGTACTCTTATTAGTTACCGTATTTAAAGGCACAGTACTCCTATTAGTTGCAGTTTTTTTAAAGCATATCCTTATAGCGGTTACAGATGGACCATAACAGTAATAGAACTCGTGTAGAGACGCTCTCTCTTTAACTATTTACAGTTCATTTATTACAGTCCATAACTAGTCCCAAGAGGAGCCTCCCTGATTAAGGAGTGATGTTAGGCTTTAGGTCCATAGACTGCCACTACTCCTTCTGCTGCTCCAGTGTTCTCAGGGCCTGATGCAGAGGGCAGGTTGTTGGTTCCTCTTTGCCCAGTGGCACTAACCTTACTGCTTCATCTCTCAGGGGCCCAGCTTCTCCAATAGAAATGTAGCCATGTTTCTACACTGTTTGCATATGCAACGCTGTCATCTGCTTGGACATTTCATGTTGCTATGGCTGGGTCATCTGCAGCTGGTCTTCAGTGACACATCTTCAGGGATGGAGACTCCCTCTCCTCCAATGCCGTAGGGCTGTCACTCACATTCTCAGACTCTTCAGGTCACTGCAGATGTTTTGACTTCTGGTTTATACCCCAAGCCAGGGACTTTGCTAAAGACCTGGTCTGTGGCCTTATCTTTTGTGGAGCATGGTCTGTGGCCCTGTCTTTTGCATGCCTACAGCAGGGGGCGGGGGGTGCAGAGCCTGTGGCATTGCTGCACCATTTCCCCACAGCACACACATTTGCAGTGGCCTGAAATGCTTGCGGCAGGCTCCTGTTTAGCACTCACCCCCAGCAGCAGTTGGGAGTGTACCACCCAACACTGACTGCAACGGGGTCCGTTTGTCACTTTTTTGGCTCCTCCTTCCAGAAAATGACAAGCTATATGTATCACTGCTTGGGCCACACAAGGGGGCTGGCAAATTCCTGACATTGAGCTGAGTAGATGTCCATAAGTGGTGCAGCATCACCATCCACTACAAGCAACTTAACTGCAGTGTAATGAGAGGGGAGTGCGCTCTTTGTCTGGTTCTGGCGCCTCCTCCTCTTTGGACACATCTTGTCTGACTCGCTCATTACTTTTGGGGAGTCGTGCTCCCATTGAGGTGGACACTGGCCCACCATTTTCATGCAAGCATAATATGGGTGCCTACAGCCCAAGCATGGGTGTAACCAACGGTATCATGTGGAATTGGCCCAATCTATCGCCTCTCTCTCTACCTCTCGCACCCCTTACCTCTTTGCTATACATAGAATTATTTTCCTTGGTTTCTCGGGGAAAGTCACAGGTAAATAACATTTGCTTTTGTCCTTTGTTTTGAGTGGAAACTTTTCTCTTTGTTCGGGGAGCGCTGCGCAGTGACAGGCATGTTGTGGAATAGAGATTAATGGTGGGTCTACACTTCTGGCTCTCTCTACCTCCCCCACCCCCTTCTCTGTTATTTGCACCTTTATTTTACTCGCAGAGCACTGAATTTTGTTTGATTTTTTTCTTCTTTTAGAAGTTTTTCTCAACCCTTGTTGCAGAGCAGGTTTTGTATTTAACCGCAGTAAATTAGCCTTGAGTCACTCTCAGATCGCAGCTGCCAAGACCAATTTTGGCTCAGCTGAAACAAATGCAGTGACACAAAACGCAGACTTTTTATAGCTGGCGTTAAAGCAAAACAATGTTTATAGTGGTTTTACTGATCTGACCTCCGCTGTGTGCAGCGGCTAGCGCCTTTGATTGCTGCCTTTATTTCTCAGTGCCCTATAACATATACCCAGCGGTTTGCATGGCATAAGTATACCAGGCGAGTATAAAGTGGAATATCAGCAGGAAACCCTCACATATCCGAGGCTGGAGAAATCGCTTGATTGCTGCGCTGAATTTCATGTTCCTGTAGATGCTTTATAATATGTAGACATTTCTAACAGAGATGAGCGAATCGAATCCCACGAAGTGGAATTCGATCCGAATTTCAGGATAAATTCAATTTGCCTAGAAGCCGAATTTCCTCGTGCTTCGTGTCAGCGAATTGATTTAACCTGAAATAGTATAAAAAACTAAAAAATTCAAACTTACCTCCTCCATTTGCTCGCGACGGGTCGCCAACCTCCATCTTGAGGGAAGATCTCGGCCGAAATCCCGTGCGGCCCGAGATTACATCATCATGCTGGCCGGCGTGATGATGTCATACGTCACCACGCCAGCCGACGTGGTGACGTAATTATGCATCGCACCGGATTTTGGCCAAGATCTTCAAGCAAGATGGCGGCGGCCGGCCCGTCACGAGCAAATGGAGGCAGTAAGTTTGATAACATTTATTTTTTATTTTACACTCAGATGCTGCGATCATGTATGAACGCGGCATCTGAGGGGTACAATGACGGGGGCGGCGCTATTGCAGCTCCCTGTTATTGCACCCACTACTTACAAAAAAAATGTGCTTCATGACGAAGCAATTTCTTTTGGGGGAAATTCGGCGAATCAAATTTCCCGGAGTTATGAGGGGATTTGCTATAATATGGTCATGAATGGGGTTCTGCAAGAATCGGGGGGAGGGAGACATTGGCAAACAGCCCGCTTTTCGGATCTGTAAAGGGACACTTACCTGCTTCCTGGCTCTGGCTCCCGGCCCCTTTATCTCGCAGCTTGTGATGCTCCATTGGACTCCCTGGTTGAAAACACCCAGTTTTACATTGCCGCAGCCAATCACTAGCTGCGGCGGAGACCGAATCCCCTTGCATCGCCTGACCATTTGCCATGACATAAGGGGAGACAGTCAGTGCTGCCGTCAGTAATTGTCTGCAGGGGATGTCAAACCGGATGTTTATATCAAGGGAGCCCAACAAAACATTGCCAAAGCCCCCCTCCCCCCATTCTTACACAACCCCTGGTTCAAGGTATCAAGGAAAGTTCTCCCTTTTCTAAAGAGTTTTTCTTTTAATTCTTTATCATTTTCAAGATCTCTGCTTGCTGTAAGTGAATTGGAATATTCTCATTTTACAAGAGATCCTGAAATTCAGCACTAACCTAACACTTCTGGCAGCTGAGTGTTTGTTACAGTTGTATCCAGTCTAGCCAATCCTCTGTGAAGTAAACACGTCAGTTGTGCAAATTTCCCTCCGGTCCTGAAAACAACGTTGCAATCTATCAATGCAGGTGGAAGGTATCAGCTTCTAATTTGTTCTTTTTATCTCATAGTTGATTGGACTGAATATGATAATTAGTAGTTGTAGGAAGTTTTAGGCCTGCACAGATTACAGGCTCTGGGTAAAAACAAGAATGTATCCATTCACTGCCAGCAAGGAAAGATATTGAAAATTAAGCATAAATTACTGTCACGGATGGTGTTGCAGAAAGCTGGAACTTATAAATAAACATCCGACTGGCTTGATCCCAAACTAAGGAGCATATGGGTGAGCCCTATAAAACCCCTAGAGCTCTCCCTGACTGCTATGCCCATGCAAAGGTCTTAATGGTAGACTATTGCATGCCCTCGTACCTTATACTATGTGACACCTGAAAACCCTACAATAGTGAGGGGACACGACCACCGGTTCCCTGCACTTAATACGGACGGAGTCAGGGTCACCTACAATCAAGCCAGCAAGAAAACACAAATAAAGGAAACAGACTTATCTGAGGAATCAGGAGAAGCAGCCTCCAGCAGTGAACACAATCCAGGAAGAAGTATAAACCGCAAAGTGAGGCAGTATAGGAGGGAATATAAAGGGAGACAATCAGTGCAAATAGGCGACAGCTGGGAGAAGGAAAGGAGATTAGAAAGTGAAACCAAAACAAAGAACGTCATGCAACAGGTAAAGAAGAACCTCTGCCAGATCTTCTCACAGAGCTGGCGGTGACAACTACATTAGAAATTTGCAGAACATTTTGTTCTAAAAAGAAACTGTTGCAATGATTTATTTTCCTCCCAATATGTGCGTGTAAATGTGCTAAATAAAAGATGTAAATTTTTATATCCACTAATAGGGTTGATCCCGTGCTGCTCCTTTTTTTTGACTTTTCCTGACCCTCCTCCTGTCTCCACTTTCTGGTCCCTCTCAACAGGAAGGAAATAATCTCTGAGGTCGGTCACCCCTGCGGCCAGTGATTGGCTGAGCAGTTATTTCCTGTGAGGGGAAGCAGGAAGCCGAAACTGGCGGGGGCCAGGAAGTGCTGGAACGGGAGCAGACGAGGATCAAATTAGGTCAACATTGGCTTATTTTATTTTTATACACCATACCGAGCTATTGAAAAAACTTTTCATTCAATGGAAGGAAGAAGGTTAAATGAAATAGACAAAATAGATTATATAGGTAAAATAGAAATCAAAAAGTTTAGGAATGATTGCATTTGACCACAATCTCTTCTTCTCCACATATTGCATCAAAATCACTGGGGCGCGTTTACCAAGACAACTTTTTACGATCTTTACCTCCTTGCACTGCCATTAAATAAGTCTATTTTACAAAGAGGCGACTATTTTCTTCTACTAATATAGTCGCAAGCCCCTTAATAAATGACCTCCACAGAGTGTAGGAGACTGAGATATGAGGAGCTGTTTGCAGAGCTGTTGCCTTAGAACAGGCGTCCTCAAACTGCGGCCCTTCAGCTGTTGCAAAACTACAACTCCCAGCATGCCCGAACAGCCTACAGGTATCAGCCTACAGCAGGGCATTGTGGGAGTTGTAGTTTTACAACAGCTGGAGGGCCGCAGTTTGAGGATGCCTGCCTTATAGCAATAGATGACTTTTACTTGCAATACCAGGCTCGGCCTCTTGGAGCGCTGTTATATGAGACTGTGTTTAATAGATGTTCATTTTAATTTGTGCTGGACTTTGCAGCTGCAACCAGAGGTACAAACACAAAACTGATATAATGACGCTGTCGGTGCTTCAGTAAAGTATTTTATAAAAGTGACTGCTTCCCCCCAAAACAGAAACAATTCAGAGAGATATTATGTCACGCCAAATCCAATCATTAAAAGAGAGAAATAAAACAGTATCCATTCTGTCCTTAGTACTTAGTGGAATTCACTTACAATTCTGTCAGCGGCTGGGGAATTATTAGCGGCCTAATGTCCCCATATCTGGCCTTCTACTGAAAAAACTCAGGTAGCCGTGAGTCTGTTATAGCTCACACCCCGGGACAAGTGGCCTCCTAATGAGAGAACATGCCTAATCTCGCCTTTAAGAACAGCAGGACTCGTCTTAAATAGATCCATTTTTCTTCTGGACACTTTATATCCATTTAATGAAAAATCATTTCTGCTCTCCGGCGAATAGTTCTTCATTCATTTTATTGAACTCCCGAGTGTGACTCCGATCAGGGCCGGTTTTAGACAAAATGTGGTCCTGGGAAAAATCAAAAGTGGGGCCCCAAATCTTGTAATAATGTGCTAAAAACACAGTCCGACACCTGACAACCCCGCTGATCAGCTGTTTGAGCAGATGGCGCGTGCTGTTTACTGCTGTCCCATAGACACACAGCGGTGAGCAGGAAGAGAGAAGAGAGATGACACGTCCGTCTACTCAAACGGCTGATCGGCAGGGGTGCCGGGTGTCCCTACAGTACCCTAGTAGTAATAATGTAACCATAAGGCCCCTTTCACACGAGGGAGTTTTCCGCGTGGGTGCAATGCGTGACTTGAACACATAGCACCTGCACTGAATCCTGACCTATTAATTTCAGTGGGGCTGTGTACATGAGCGTTTTTTTAACGCATCAGTACTGCAATGCGTGAAAAATGCAGCATGTTCTACAGTCAGGTCCATAAATATTGGGACATGGACAAAATACTAACATTTTTGGCTCTATACACCACCACAGTGGATTAGAAAGGAAACAACCAAGATGTGCTTTACCTGCAGACTGTCGGCTTTACCTGCAGACTGTCAGCTTTACCTGCAGACTGTCAGCTGTACCTGCAGACTGTCAGCTTTACCTGCAGACTGTCAGCTTTACCTGCAGACTGTCAGCTGTACCTGCAGACTGTCAGCTTTACCCGCAGACTGTCGGCTTTACCTGCAGACTGTCAGCTGTACCTGCAGACTGTCAGCTTTACCTGCAGACTGTCAGCTGTAATCTGAGGTATTTACATCCAGATCAGGGGAACGGTGCAGGAATTACAGCAGTTGCATCTGTGCCTCCCACTTGTTACAGGACCAGAAGTAATGGGACAATTGTCTTCTCGGCTGTCCCATGGCCGGTGTGTGTCATTCCCTCATTATCCCAATTACAATGATCAGATAAAAGGTCCAGAGGTCATTTCCAGTCTGCTCTTTGTATTTGGAATCTGTTGCTGTCAACTCTCAAGATGAGACCAAAGAGCGGTCACCATCAGTGAAGCCATCATTAGGCTGAAAAACACCACAAACCCATCAGAGAGAGATAGCAAAAACATCAGGCGCGGCCAAAACAACTGTTTGGAACATTCTTATAAAGAAGGAACGCACTGGTGAGCTCAGCAACACCAAAAGACCCGGAAGACCACGGAAAACAACTGTGGTGGATGAGCGAAGAATTCTTTCCCTGTTGAAGAAAACCCCCTTCACAACAGTTGGCCAGATCAAGAACACTCTCCAGAAGGTAGGTGTATGTGTGTCAAAGTCAACAATCAAGAGAAGACTTCACCAGAGTGAATACAGAGGGTTCACCACAAGATGTAAACCATTGGTGAGCCTCAAAAACAGGAAGGTCAGATTAGAGTTTGCCAAACGACATCTATAAAAGCCTTCACAGTTCTGGAACAACATCCTATGGACAGATGAGACCAAGATCAACTTGTACCAGAGTGATGGGAAGAGAAGAGTATGGAGAAAGAAAGGAACTGCTCATGACCCTAAGCATACCACCTCATCAGTGAAGCATGGTGGTGGTAGTGTCATGGCGTGGGCATGTATGGCGGCCAATGGAACTGCTTCTCTTGTATTTATTGATGATGTGACTGCTGACAAAAGCAGCAGGATGAATTCTGAAGAGTTTCGGGCAATATTATCTGCTCATATTCAGCCAAATGCTTCAGAACTCATCGGACGGCGCTTCACAGTGCAGATGGACAATGACCCAAAGCAGACTGCAAAAGCAACCAAAGAGTTTATTAAGGGAAAGAAGTGGAATGTTCTGCAATGGCCGAGTCAATCACCGGACCTGAATCCGATTGAGCATTTCACTTGTTGAAGACAAAACTGAGGGGAAAATGCCCCAAGAACAAGCAGGAACTGAAGACAGTGGCAGTAGAGGCCGGGCAGAGCATCACCAGGGATGAGACCAGCGTCTGGTGATGTCTATGCGTTCCAGACTTCAGGCTGTAATTGACTGCAAAGGATTTGCAACCAAGTATTAAAAAGGTAAAGTTTGATTTATGATTATTATTCTGTCCCATTACTTTTGGTCCCTTAACAAGTGGGAGGCGCAGATGCAAACTGCTGTAATTCCTGCACCGTTCACCTGATTTGGATGTAAATACCTCAGATTACAGCTGACAGTCTGCGGGTAAAGCTGACAGTCTGCGGGTAAAGCCGACAGTCTGCGGGTAAAGCTGACAGTCTGCAGGTAAAGATGACAGCCTGCAGATAAAGCTGACAGTCTGCAGGTAAAGCTGACAGTCTGCAGGTAAAGCTGACAGTCTGCAGGTACAGCTGACAGTCTGCAGGTAAAGCTGACAGTCTGCAGGTAAAGCTGACAGTCTGCGGGTAAAGCCGACAGTCTGCGGGTAAAGCTGGCAGTCTGCAGGTAAAGCTGACAGTCTGCGGGTAAAGCTGACAGTCTGCGGGTAAACCTGACAGTCTGCGGGTAAAGCCGACAGTCTGCTGGTAAAGCCGACAGTCTGCAGTTAAAGCCGACAGTCTGCAGGTAAAGCCGACAGCCTGCAGGTAAAGCTGACAGCCTGCAGATAAAGCCGACAGTCTGCAGGTAAAGCCGACAGTCTGCAGGTAAAGCTGACAGCCTGCAGGTAAAGCTGACAGCCTGCAGATAAAGCTGACAGTCTGCAGGTAAAGCTGACAGTCTGCAGGTAAAGCTGACAGCCTGCAGGTAAAGCTGACAGCCTGCAGATGAAGCTGACAGTCTGCAGGTAAAGCCGACAGTCTGCAGGTAAAGCCGACAGTCTGCAGGTAAAGCTGACAGCCTGCAGGTAAAGCTGACAGCCTGCAGATAAAGCTGACAGTCTGCAGGTAAAGCTGACAGTCTGCAGGTAAAGCTGACAGCCTGCAGGTAAAGCCGACAGCCTGCAGATAAAGCCGACAGTCTGCAGGTAAAGCCGACAGTCTGCAGGTAAAGCTGACAGCCTGCAGGTACAGCTGACAGTCTGCAGGTAAAGCTGACAGTCTGCAGGTATAGCACATCTTGTCTGTTTCATTTTAAATCCATTGTTGTGGTGTATAGAGCTAAAAATGTTGGAATTGTGTCCATGTCCCAATATTTATGGACCTGACTGTATATTCAGCGTTTTTCACGCAGCCCTGGCCCCATAGAAGTGACTAGGGCTTCAGTGAAGAACGCATTCCATCCAGAAGCATGTGCGGATCCAATGCGTGTTTCACTGATGGTTGCTAGGAGATGTTGTTTGTAAACCTTCAGTTTTTTATCACGCGCGTGAAAAAAAGGCATCAAAACGCATTGCACTCGCGTGGAAAAAATTTAACGCAATCGCAGACAAAACTGACTGAACTTGCTTGCAAAATGGTGCGAGTTTCACTGAATGCACCCTCAACGCATCCGGAGCCGATCCGCCACGCTAATGTGAAAGGGGCCTCATGCTCCCAGTGGCTCTAATGTCCCCCTGTAGTGCCTCCCACTAGTTTCATATAATGCTCCCCCCCATAGTACCAGTATATATATAATGTCCCCCGTAGTGTCAGTATATAATGCTCCTCCATTCCTCCCCAGTAGTGCCAGGTATATACTGTATAATGATTTTCTTCCCCCCTTTCCTGGTGCCCCCAGCAGTGCCGACATTTAGTAAAAAATAAAAAACTCACCTCACTCCCGTTTTCCGATGCAGACCACAGTGTTATCTGCGCCTCCCTTTATGGGTAGCGAAGTGGCGCCCTAGGAGGATGACTACCCTCGCCTATCCATTGTCCCGGCCTTAATGCAGGGCACATTACCGCAGGAGGTATAAGAGAAGAGGACTATAACTCCCAGCATGTCTAAGCCATTATTCTTTAATATCAGAGCACATTACAGGTGGATGTATAAGAGGATGGGATTACAACTCCCAGCATGTCCAAGCCCTTATTATGTAATATCAGAGCACATGATTGTGATACAAATATGATACAAATGAGTGGAATAATGGTGACTGACTCTCAAGTAGTCAGGAAACCTTAGTTAGTATCGCCGAGTATATAAGTGGAGAGGTACTGAGGGAGAACAAAGAAGATTCTCAGGCATTGTCACAAGGCAGGAAAACAAGGTATTGGGAAGTGTTCATAATAAGACTTTTCTCTCTGCGCAGGATCAAGTAAATATGATCACGCGCTTACATGCCCAATCACGACTTAATGAAATCATATTTGCTTATAGAATTAGGGGGTTTCCACAGTAAATTTGGTATTTGTTGACGACGCGGCAGACGGGCCTTGCGCTGTTCCCAGAGTCTTCCCCGTGCTGATTGTTGGAGTTCCCCAATCTGCGGGCAACGGGTGATGCTACAATATCTGTGCTAGTGAGCGCTCCATAGTAGTGTTAGCAACACTTTTATCAAGCAAAACAATTATAAGAGGAGAGGACTACAACTCCCAGCATATCCAGGGTGTTATAATGTACCCTGATATTACATAATAATGGCCTGGACATGCTCAGCGTTGTAGTCCTCTCCTCATACCTCGTCTTGTAATGTACTCTGATATTATATAACAGGAGGTATAAGAGTAGAGGACTACAACTCCCAGCACTTCCCTGGCACTTACATTGAATCCTTCACTTCTTCCCATGTCTTCTTCTTCATTACTTTACTGCACTGCTAAGCTCCTCCTCCTGTTCTGATCACATAATGGTGAGGTCATCACAGGTCCTTCACCCCCCTCTTCTCTGCTGAGCTCCGCCTCCTGCACATGACATCATCGCAGGTCCTACAGCTCCAGTAGAAGAGTGTTGCTGGTGTCCGGAGCTGTCAGTTTGCAGTTTACAGGGAGGGGGCCTTACACTGTATTGTAAAGTGCAGCTTTACAGATGTTCAGCTGAACAGCAGCACTGAAGCAGGGCGCACCTTAGACGATGGGGGCCCTGGGCAATCAATTGCCCAGTTTGCCCCCCCTAACGCTGGCCCTGACTCCGATCATTCCCAGATCCCCCAAATACCACATTGTCACCCTCTCCACCTGCATTGTATAATCCTAGAAATATAATGTCACCGTCTATGAAAATCCTCCTATAAATACATCACCCCTATAAATATAACTTGATCCCACCCTATAAATATATCACCCACTGTAAATACATTGACCTCTATAAATATATGACCGCCTATAAATATAACATCCCACCCTATGAATATGAAGATATGAAGGGAGGAAATACTGGGATAAAACAATGCGCTGCACTGGAACTTATTGTATTAAAACAATAAATAAAATCAGATAGAAATAATATGAATATAGAACTCCCTATAAATATAATATCGCCCCTACAATTATATCAGATTACTCCCTGAAAATGTAATATCCACACCCTATAAATACATATATCACTCCCATACATATTCCCCAGCATTAAAATGTCATCACTAAGAAGGATAAACCGTACGTTCTGCAAATCGAGGAAGTAGCGGCTGTTGCTGAGAGCTGCAGATGCTCACATTTTCAAGCACCTAGCTCCAATTATGTGGGAGGTGCATGAAAGCTAAACTTTTTTTTTTAGAATATTTTACCTTCTCTTTTTTATTTTGACAGTTGTATGCCATTGATAACTAAATAGAAAACATTGTCCATCTGCAAGGAGCCCATTGCCAGTTTAGTGCTGCTGTGAGGGGTAGATGTTATCAGCTAGTATAATAGTAGGTGGGTAGGTACAATTGGGGTGGCAGTAGGATAGCTCCATTGCTATCTTGATAGGCCTGGATAAGAATGTCCACAGAAAAGCACTGCATTGTTGGTGGGAATATCCTCATGTCCTACATTCCTCATGAATGTTCTCATGTCCTTCATTCAGGACCCTCGTCTATTAGCCAGAGACCAGCAGCTGCCAGGAGAGAGGACCCCAGAATATCCAGACATTGCATTGGGTTCAATGAGAACTGTACAATGGCCCATGTCTCCCGTGGTAGACTAGCAGATCATATAACCATTCACTACCAGATTCCCCCCAGATTATCTTTACTGTTAAAACAAGCTTGGATCCTTACTGTTCTCCCTCCTGTAGCAGACGGAATGTTCAGATTTTGTTACAACGCATTGTAAAAAATATTTTGTGAATGTATTCAGTTACTCATCATAAAGGGAGTCTGTCAGCAGCAGTATTAACCATGCCACACTAGGTGGGGGCTGGGGATAGTGGGATAAACATATATTTTGTGGGGATTTTCTCATCAGGAGTAGTGAGAATATGAAATTTTATTCTGCTAGGTTCTGCTCCTGCAAGTGCCCAGGAGGCGGAGCTTCACAGTGAAGTGCTCTCTGCATCGACCTTCCTCACAGCCCCTCCTCTTTGTTCTGAGTGACAGCTGTAGGGGTCTTCTGGTTGGATGTTACAGCTGTCGGTTATAACAAAGGGAGGGGCAGTGACACAGATCAATGCAGAGAGCACTTCACAGTAAAGCTCTGTGCAGACACTGAACAAGCAGAGACTTCTGGAGGGAACTTAGATAACTTTGATAATTTTATTTTTTATTGATATATGTAAATGAGAGAATGTTGCCCATTTTAACCATGAAATACCCATGCTGACAGTTATTCTGCGAACCACTCATTATATTTGCTCTATTACTAGACTGACCCTTTGGAGAGTCCTGTTATCAGCACCAGTCTAATGAGAGAGCATTTTATGGCAGCTTGCAAAGCAGAGTTCAGCCGAGGCCGTGTGTGACCTACAGTGAAGGTAACGGATCCCTTCCCTACATCGTTACTGTGCGCCTGTACCTTTAAGAGCCTCCTGTTATACGCAGTGTGACTGGAGCCCAAGGTATGGCCGCCCTTCAGTAAATGTAAACTGCTGAGCATGGCACTACCCTAGAAATGGCACAAATAAATGTAAATTTAGAGCAAATGCCTACAGGCTTCATTTTTCCGGCGCACCACACTTGATACGTTACCTCCATTGACTATAGGGTGGCGTCTCCTCTAAGATATAAATGCCACAATACCCACCCCTTTATCTAAACCCCACCCCTTTATCTAAGCCCCTCCTCTAGACCAGTGGTGGTGTGCTTTGTTCTGCTGACTTTATATCGACCGATGCTGTCCCTTTAAGACACCATTTATCCATTAGGGACCCTTGCAGATGATTGCTTGTCTTTCAGCGTTCCTCTTCACACGCTAAGAACATGTTAAGCACATTTTCAGCCTTCTTGTACATTCACTGGGGGAGGGGGGCATTTGCTTTCCACCACATAATGCAGGCAAGGATATTAGAGGAAATCGTGTATTTGCTTGGAGGGCCGTGACGAGGTGCTGCGTCCGTGGTACCTTAAACTCCGCTCCGCTTTGCAGATAATTACATTTTGAAGACTGAAATTCGCCATCTGTTCGATAGGACGCTGCATTAGTTTCACCGTGAATCTGCTTCCCCCTAATAAGTCTGAGCTTAAAAAACTCCACCGAGCCCCGACGCCGGCTCCCCCGGCACAGGGGGGGGGGGGGGGGGTCACGTGGTGCCAAAACCTAATGAATCAAATCAGTTCATTACTTAATGAAAGCATTTCCGTGACACATAGCAAACCCCTCCGGTCTGCTCCACTCTGCTACATTTCTTCCCTCCTCACACAATCCCAATGTAATAAATGTAGCCAGATAGAGGTGGCCCCGGGGCCCAAAGACCCAACTATTATAAACAGTAGGGGGGGACCCTGTTTAAGAATTTGCTTTGGGGCCAAGGACAGCCAAATGTCAAAAAAGGGACACCATTATTTCTGCTTATAAATATACCAAGTTGTATTTTCATTTTGTGCCATTTTTAATACACCTGCTTGCTGTAAGTGAATGGAAGCATGCTGTTTAAATTCAGAGACTTGACACCTGCCCTGACCTGGTCCCGTTCACACATCTGAGGATTTCCTACACTGTATCAGTGTAAGGCCTCATGCACACGACCGTTCCGTTTTTTGCGGTCCGCAAATTGCGGAGCCACAAAACACTGAAGCCGCCCGTGTGCCTTCTGCAATTTGCTGAACGTAACGGGCGGCCCATTGTAGAAATGCCTATTCTTGTCTGCAAAACGGACAAGAATAGGACGTGCTATATTGTTTTTGCGGGGATACCTAACGGAGCAACGGATGCGGACAGCACACTGAGTGCTGTCCGCATCTTTTGCGGCCCCATTAAAGTAAATGGGTCTGCATCCGAGCCGCAAAAACTGCAGCTCGGTTGCGGACCAGAACAACAGCCGTGTGCATGAGGCCTAAGAAATATCAGCCTGGAGTCCAGAACACGAGAGATACACTGTAACACTGTAACAAACTGCCGCTGTGCGATCAGGACTAAATAACAAGGGGTTTTCTGCCTCAGAATGTAAATACAAGTGTTTCTATTCTTTGACAGAAAGCAGAGAAAGTGAAAATGCAAAGGTTTGTTCACGGCACAGAACGAGGCTTGATCACTACCTCCTTTCCCTGTCAATCAAAGTGCAGAGGGCACGACCTTGAGAGCAGAACCTCCAGGTGTAATGGTAACGCCCCCGTTGCTCCTAGAGGCTCATTTGCATATATTAAAACATTATTTTTCTCAGCAATGCGGACACATGTGAACATGGGACAAGTACAGATGCCTTCAGCTGCCAAGTGCACATGTAACATGTCAGCCAGTTTCATAGGGACAAAACTGCTGACAGATGCCCTTTAAAAAGTTTGTTTTTCTTTTGTTGATCCGAAGCTCCGTTCCAGAGTTATGATACTTTTCCCTAATGTGCAAATTAGGCCTTTGGTGCAATGAGGGTGTCACTCAAGCTCCACCCCTTTCTGTGGCCAGCCCCTCCCTCACAGTTTTGATTGACAGGGAAAGGCAGTGACAAAGCAATGAGGGAGGGGCTGGCCACAGAGAGGGGTGGAGCTTGAGTGACACCCTTATTGCATCAAAGGTCTAATTTGCACATTAGGGAAAAGTATCATAATCATTTTTTATTTTCTTTTACCTTTTTTCAGTCCATATAGGGGACTTTATCACACAATTATTAGATTACTTCTTCCATACACTGCATTTATTTAAGAATGCAGCCTATGGGAAATTCTATATATTCCTATAGAGCACTGCCACCTGCAGGCCTCCATAAGAATATGCCTGTGGTAGGCACGGCTTCCCTGATCTTAATATGGAAAAAGCCACCTCAGCTGCCATGGTCACTATTGACCATGGCATCTGAGCAGGGGTCGCAGAGGGTGCAACCAGGCCTGGCGGGGGCCCGCTGCACATGTATTAGGAGAGCGCTCTGACGGGGCCCGGCATGAAGTACAGTGAGAATGCCGGGCCCTGTCAGAGCGCTCTTCAAACATGAGGGGGCGCAGGAGGCAGGGGGAGCGCAGAGGCAAGGAACGGGGGCGGGCGCATTCACCCAGCATTTCTTGTCACTGCCGGGCTGTTTGTTTTCAGAGTGAAGCAGGGCGACCTCTCCGCTCCCTGCTTCACTGTTCTTCTGAGCTCCGGCGCTCCCCCTGCTGGCCGCACATCGCGCTGCTGGCTCTGGGAGGGGCGTTAAAAGGCCCGGGAATCGCCCTCCAGCACAGCCAGCAGCGCAATGTGAGTGCAGGAGTGCGTCATCAGGAAAGAGGCTGCAGTGTGGAGGCAAAAGGGGGGCAACAACTAGAGTGAGGGGGCACAAAAGTGGGCATCTTTACTGAGGGGGCGGCCTAATCTGGAATAACTACTGTAAGAGGCACATATGTGAGCATAACTACTGTGAGGGGGCACATATCTGGCATACTGTGAGGGGGCACATATCTGGCATAACCACTGTGAGGGGGCACATATCTGGCATAACCACTTGGAGGGGGCACATATCTGGCCATAAGTACTGTGAGGGGGCACATATCTGGCCATAACTACTGTGAGGGGGCACATATCTGGGCATAACTACTGTGAGGGGGCACATATCTGGGCATAACTACTGTGATGGGGCACATATCTGGCCATAACTACTGTGAGGGGCACATATCTGGCCATAACTACAGTGAGGGGGCACATATCTGGCCATAACTACTGTGAGGGGGCACATATCTGGCATAACTACTGTGAGGGGGCACATATCTGGGCATAACTACTGTGAGGGGGCACATATCTGGCATAACTACTGTGAGGGGGCACATATCTGGGCATAACTACTGTGAGGGGCACATATCTGGCCATAACTACGGTGAGGGGGCACATATCTGGCCATAACTACGGTGAGGGGGCACATATCTGGCCATAACTACTGTGAGGGGCACATATCCGGGCATAACCACTGTGACAGGAACAAAGTTGGGCATAACTGCTGTGAAGGGCCACAAGCACGACATAACTATCTTGCAAGGACCACAAGGTGGGCTTCATTACTGTGAGGGGCCACAAGGTGGGCATTAGCACTGTGTGGTAGCACTTAGGGGAAATGTCCTAGATTACCCTGCTATACATTGGCATGGCTCAGTCTTACAGGCCAGCACAGCGCCCCCTGCTGGTGATTTCACTGGGGCAGTCACCATCCCTTCCTTATGTGATTATTATTTTTTTCTCTTTTACCACAGGGACCTTGTTCTGGATCCAGTGAACATCACACCGACGCCAGCGACACCCTGGATGAGGTAGGACCAGATTTTATTAGGACCGGGTGAGTGTAGCCATGCATTGGAACACGAGCAGATCCTGCGAGGGTAATCCTCTGCGTGAAAGAGAGCCAAGCCCCGCTCCGGACAGCAGACACACAAAGCATTAACACGATTGATGATGCTCTTTGCCTCTCTGTGATCTTTTTACTACAAAATCACGGTGACAACTTTATCTCACTGTGATTATGTAGTAAAAAGGTCACAGAGAGGCGCGGAGCGTTATCAATTATGTTACTGCTCCGTGTCTCTGCTGTCCGGAGCGGGGCTTGCCTCTCTTTCACGGAGAGGATTACCCGCACGGCATCTGCTCGTGTGAAAGAGCCCTTAGTGTAAAGAAAACCTGCCGCTTCTTTGTAAGAATGGAGGGGGGCCCGATCCAAAGTTTGCACTGGGGCTCATAACACTCAAGTTACGCCACTGCATCTGAGGGGTTAAATTTTGCAGTCCGTGTTTTTGCTGATGGCAGACATTAGCCCCAGGTATCTGCTCTTTTAAAAAGCAGAAACCTGACAACTATGGCGCTTGCTGCTCTCGAGACCCAACCAGTGCCATACATGTATGGGGCTGTTCAGGAAGGGGTTAATCAGGTGAACAACAGCTGGATAGGGAGGTCGCTGGTGACAGATTAACGTCTTTTATAAGAATCAGTTCACACTGGTAGTTTTATTTATTTTTTTGCCGTTTTTTTTTTTCTTCTGAATGCAACCTGAAGAAATCCATGCGTTTCCTGAGAATACAACTTTATTCTTATCAATCAAAGTGATTTTAGCCATTATGAATGTACCCTTATTATATGTTATTTAGAATATATTTCAGGATAATGATAATAAAGTCTAAACATAAATATATGAAAAATAAACATTATAACCCCTCATATGTTCTTCCTTACTGTCGGCTGGGCAGATGCCTGCCTGACACTGAGCTTTCTGGACACTTTAGGCCTGAACTACCTCGGGACTTTACCCTACTTTATTACATTCTCCGGAGTTGGCAGGAGACATTAAAAGTTTGGAGTCGCGGAAAGCGCTCGTCCTCTAAACAAGACATGACGGCGATTTACACTTCACAAATTTTATGACAGTTATTGAAATTATTGATTTTTATGCAAATCCCGGGTCTCCCAGAGTGAAGGAGGCGATGCAGATGTGGACAGCAGATAAGCTCTATTGACTGCAGAGTCAACATGCATACAGATGGCAGCCGAAAATTGCTCTATTTCGTGGGTACACAATGATTTGTGCGCAAAAATAGATTGACACGTAGAATTGTTAAATCACGAAAACCTTCACAGAAAAGAAAAGGATGGAGCAGAAGTGAGAATAGGAGCACGAGACGGGAAAAAAAAAAAAGAAAGAAAGAAAGAAAGAAAGAAAAGAAAGAAAAGAAGGAAAGAAAAGAAAAGAAAGAAAGAAAAAGAAAAGAAAGAAAGAAAAAGAAAAGAAAAGGGTAAGAAAGAAAAGGAAAAGAAAAAGAAAAAAAGAAAGAAATGAAAGAAAAAGAAAAGAAAGAAAGAAAGAAAAAGAAAAGAAAAAGAAAGAAAAAAAAAGAAAAGAAAAAAAGAAAGAAAGAAAGAAAGTAAAAGAAAAGAAATAAAGAAAGACAGAAAAGAAGAAAGAAAAGAAATTAGATATTTTATTTGGGGAAGTTTCTTTTGAACCTTCCCTGGGATCAGTTTTAGGATAACTCAGGTCCATACAGTAATTACAAGGTGTTATTTAGAGTCCACCTCTAGGAGACGAGTCCTGTGTGACATGAGGGGATAGATCAGGGTGACTATTTGCAGCCCGATCCCGGATGATTGCACTGAGCGCACAGATGAGCAAATCAATTCTAAACTAATCCAAAGTTTTTGCAATGTTTTTGCCCTCCGCCATTTTACCATGGAAATTGGTGGAGAAAACAGAAGAACACTGGGAGGAAGTGGGGGGAGGACTTTCCCTGATTGGCTCAGAGGTTGACAGACAGCCTGATCAGCCAATCAGGGAGCAGTATGCAGGCAGCTCCTTATGCTCAGAAGGAAGAAAACACCATTGTGTTCTCAGCTGTGGATGTGATGGGTCCGGATGTGTCTGAGAAAAACAATTTCAGAGACGAGACAGTGACTAGGGCCACTATAGAATATGGAGGTATCATTGGGTGCCTTCCTAGAGGGGCGCCTTTCTTTTTCCTAGGAAGTGGCAAGAAAACCTCACGACGCCTCAAGGGCAGATAGTCAAGAGAGTCTCCCTTTTGACGACTTGTATGAGAGCTGTCAGCATTTGGACTGCCCTGAGGAGGAGGTTCGGGAGGAGGCTGCAGACCCCAGGCATAGCCGTGTAGGTGATAGTGGCGATGACACTTGCAGCCACAGTGGTGCGGTAGTGGGAGGGGTACTGACAGTCGCAGACTGCACAAATAAAGAGCAGAGAACCGGGAGGGGGTCGAGGAGCCCACCATGAGATATCACAGTCTGATAAAATTGGCAGAGAGGGTGAGGACTACGACGATGATTGTGTGTTGGACAAGACCTCGGAGCCGGATCGGGGTGCTGAGGAGGAGGCAACATGAGAGGAGAAGGGTAGTGTCCTCGGTGGCAATAAAGAACAGAGGCAATGTATGGCCAAAACCTCCAAAAGAACTGGCAGGGTCAGATCTGCCTATATGATGGTCAGCCCGGGAACTGGTGATGCCGCTGATACTGTGGGAGTAGGCGCAAAACATGCCAGACCTAGGCCAAGCTCAGCTTCTGCTAGTTCTGTGCAAGCAACTCCCATATGGCGTTTTTTCTCCATAAGGCCAGCACACAAAACCACAGCCACGTGCAAGATCTGCAGGATTAAAATGAGCCGAGCTGTGGTCGTACAAACACAATTATAGGTCCCAGAGGTCTATTGCCGCACATGAGGTGGCATCCCCGGATCATTTGGGGAAATAGAACTGGCCAGCATCCCCAATCAGAACAGTCTGTCCTCCTTCTCCTGATCTTCTTTGTGGCAGTCAGCTCGCATCTGCAAGCAACACAGTGTCCTTATCATCATCATCATCTTCTTCTTTTCCTGCTAAGACTTCTCCTTCTCCTCCGCTTCATCATGAGACATCTATAAGGGAATGTGATGAGTAAACTATTCTCAACCAGCAATTGGCTTGTCTACAAGCTGAACCCCCACCTGGTCAAGTCACTGGCAGTGCAATTGCTGCCCTACCACTTAGTTGTGGTAAATGTGGAGGACTTCCGCACCTTCACTTACATTTATTTTTTCTCTAAGATTCAATTTTGCTCTACGCCATCAGACTCAGGAGGGTATCTGTAAAATGTTCTTGTCACTATGGAAATGTGTCGCAGTTCTGCGACTTTACAAAAAATGTCATTCTGCTGTAAGATATTTGTACTTCTGCCTAGCTATCAATTTTTTTTTCAACAATAAATAAATAAATAAAATGTTTAACATTGTCTCACTTTCTAAATGACTTTCAGGCACATACCCTGTTCCCTGACCCCATGGACTTCTGGGCAGGCAGACAGGAACAGTGGCTGGAACAGGCACAGCACAATCTCTTTCATCTTATTTGCCCAGCCTCCAGTGTTATCTCAGAGAGGGTTTTCAGCAGGGCAGGTGGCATTGGCACCCTCCACTAGTGTCCTATATATCACTTTTGTCAAAATGAACAAGGCCTGGGTCCATGAGGATTTTCACACCCCTCCGGCTGAGGCCGATGAATAGATCTAGCCTTGCAGACGATAGCCCATCTCACCACTTTCTGCCTACCACCATATTCTGTACCATACGGCTGCAGCTGCAGCCACCATCCTGCCACTGTCTACCATCATGTTTTGTACTATATGGCTGCTGCTGTCACCACTACAACACCTTCTATTCCCTGCTGCTTATTCCCCTACTGACACTTCTTTATCCCTACTGCTACTACCATTACCACTACACAGTCGCCACTACTACTTCTACACACATCTACCACTTTGTATGTTCTATGCTGCTTCTGCTGCCACCATCCTGCCACTTTCTACCTGTGCACCTTCATGTTCTGTACCGTGCTACTTCCATAATACCAATGCTGCTGTCTGCCTGCCTACCATCATGTTTCGTACCATATGTATGCTGCTGCCACCACCGCCGCATCTGCTATTCCTTGCTGCCTATTCCCCTACTGTCACTACCTTATCCCTACTGCCACTACCATTACCGCTACACAGTCGCCACTACTACTTCTACACACATCTACCACTTTGTATGTTCTATGCAGCTTCCACTACCACCATCCTGCCACTGTCTACTTGTGCACTATCGTGTTCTGTACCATGCTGCTGCCGCCATCAAACCACTGCTGCTGTCTGCCTGCCTACCATCATGTTCTGTACCGTGCTGCTGCCGCCATCAAACCACTGCTGCTGTCTGCCTGCCTACCATCATGTTCTGTACCGTGCTGCTGCTGCCGCCATCATACCACTGCTGCTGTCTGCCTGCCTACCATCATGTTCTGTACCATGCTGCTGCTGCTGCTGCCACCATCATACCACTGCTGCTGTCTGCCTGCCTACCATCATGTTCTGTACCGTGCTGCTGCTGCCGCCATCATACCACTGCTGCTGTCTGCCTGCCTACCATCATGTTCTGTACCGTGCTGCTGCTGCCGCCATCATACCACTGCTGCTGTCTGCCTGCCTACCATCATGTTTCGTACCATATTGATGCTGCTGCCACCACCGCCGCATTTGTTATTCCATGCTGCCTATTCACCTACTATCACTTCTTTAGCCATACGGCCACTACCATTACCGCTACACAGCCGCCACTACTACTACTACACATATCTTCTGCTTTGTATGTTCTATGCTGCTTCCGCTGCCACTACTATTGCAGTCACATTCCACGATCCAGAGTGTCACTCTTACATTATTTGCTATTGCTGTCATTGCATTTAAGAGCTTAAAAGGAAGGTGTGTGTGTGTGTTTTGAGGGGAGGGGGGAATTGTTGTAGAGGCAAAGATCTGTAAAAAAAAAATAAACTGAAAAAAAAAAAATTACACAGAATGATATAAAAAAAATCTTGAGAGACCTCAGTGTCAAACATCAATTTTCAGACCAATTACATTTGATTTGGGTAGAATTGATTCAGCCAAGAATCAAATTTTTTGAAAAATTTTACAAATAGAACACAAACACATTTTAAAAAGTTTTCTCATCTGTAATATAGTGCTGTGTCCCGTGCCCGTGACTCTATTAGATGAAGCTACAATTCCCACAGGACATCGCTGTGTTAAATGACCAAATACATAATGCAGGAGGATTTCTCCGAGGAGCCAAAATACAGATTACAAATTAAACAGGTATTATTATGCTTCCCTTCACACAAATTAACTAGGAATCAAATGAAACTTCCAAGATGTAAATCAGAGAGCGGCAACGAGCAACTCAAGCAAAACAAATGAAATCATCTGCATTTTCTTCTAATTAGATCTCCCAAAATGCTCACTCATCATCGCAGTTCAGAGTCACATCCAGACTAGATGCGGAGGTCGCCTGAATGACAGTGCAGAGCCACGTCCGTAACGTAGAGGACGTCTGCACTGTGGACGCTGCTGACCCGCCGACCCTGGCGAAAATGTGGACCCTGATCCTGGCTAATTTGTAGATAACGGTAGACAGTCTGAGAAAGCACCACATTTATCACAGGCGCTGATGCTGAATCCGGAGCCTCTTCAGTTTCTACCACCTATATGTTGGCTCAGCTTATGCTGAATTGTCCACACATGCCCTGAAAGTCTGTCCTGAAGGACCTTAATTCCATCCACCAAAAATTCTAGACCAACTCTATCCGATCTAATTAGAGCCACTTTTATACAACTAAATCGTGGATTTCAGCTTAATAAATGTATCTAGAAGGCAGACAAAAGCTGGTCACGTCCACATTCTAATTTATATCCAGGAAATGTCGAGGATGTCGGAAAAAGTCATTCATCGATGCATCTGAATCAAGTCTAAATGGCTAAAAAGAGGTGCACCAAAATGTTGCCTCAGACAATGTAAATAAAGTGTCACCAGTAGAACTTTTATCTCTTAGTCTTCAGTTGTGAGTTAGTCCTAGCTTTTTCCTCCTTTTCTTCTTTATTCACTTCATCTATCATTTCCTCTTCTTCCTTCTCTTCCCCTCCAATATTTCCTCTTTCTCTTCTTCTTTATCCTCTAGCTCTTTTTCTTCCCTTTCTTCCCCCACCTCCTCTACTTCCTCTTCTTTTTCTTTTCCCCCTTAGTTACTCTCCTCTTCTTCCTCCCATTGTTCCCCCACCTCCTGTACTTCCTCTTCTTCCACTTAGTTACTGTCCTCTTCTTCCTCCTCTTTTTCTTATTCTTGATCTTCTTCATCATCATCATCATCTTCTTCTACCTCTTCTTCCTTGTCCTGTTTTTGTTCTGCTTCCTCTACTTCCTCTTCGTCCTCTTTCTCTTCCTTCCCCTTCCCATTTTCTTGTCCTTCCTTTTCTTATTTATCCTCTTCTTCCTCCCCCT